>NC_072738.1:52194492-52249285 GCF_026930045.1 Uloborus diversus | reverse complement strand
GCCGAAATATATTTGAAACCGAGAGCAGGGCCCGACTAACTGAAAGCGAGGCCCTTAAAACTAGCCTGCACATGAGTATTTAGAACTGCAATTTCGAAAAACCATGAGAGTGCTCCCAACGTAATCCCCGCGAAACGCCCTCTCAATTAATCATTCATCATCATTC
This sequence comes from Uloborus diversus, assembly GCF_026930045.1. NCBI lineage: Eukaryota > Metazoa > Arthropoda > Arachnida > Araneae > Uloboridae > Uloborus > Uloborus diversus. The sequence continues at coordinate 52,249,119 of NC_072738.1, read as the reverse complement.
AATTTTGAATAAATTTCGTCTTTTGGACTTTAATTTAAAAAAACACCCTGAGGTCTCCCGAACCTGTCCATCTCCTAATATTACCGAAGATTCTCATAAATTTCATTGTTAAAGCTTCAATGCAGAAAATTTTTCGGGGGAGATTTCTCAACCCCCCTACTCCTCTAACAGTGTTGAAAATCAGCTACGATTGCGTTGACTGAATTTAAATTTTTGAAAATTTGCCAGGGGAGGAGAGGACTCCGAATCTCTCTACCCTTTAACATTACCAAAAATCTTCTAAAACTGCGTTTTCTATCTCTCCTATTTCCCTTTCTCTCTCGCCACTCGCCAGTCATCGAACGTCTAATTCTCACTTTTAATGATTCAATTACGAAAGATTTATGTGCGCGAGCCCCTTCAAAACTTCCTCCCCCCCCCCTTCATTGAAGGTTGACTTAAACTATGTTTTCGAAGCTTTAATTTGAAGAAACTATCGGTGCTCCAAGTTTTAACAAAAAAGCGTACGATCACATTTTTAAGGTTTTAATTTCAAAAAATTTCGAGGGGGCCCCCTCGAAGAGATGCGGGGGATTTCCCCCGCATCTCTTTTCCTCTTGATATCACCATAGATCGCCTAAAATTGTATTTTTCAAACAACAATTTTCAAATTTTTTCCCGGGGGAGAGACCCCGGAACCCCCTTTACCACTCACAATCGGAAATAATTCACATTGCGTGTGCTTGGAGCTTGAAATCTGAAAAATTATCGGGGGATGATTCCCGAGTCTCTTCCTTCCTTATAATCACCATACATCGTCTAAACATGTATTTTTCAAATAACAATCTTGAAAATTTCCCGAGGGAGAGCTCCAGACCCCCTCTCCTGAACATAATAAAATATAACGTATAGTAGGGTATTGAGATGGGGAAAAATGTCTGTCGGTCTGTCGGTCAGTCTGTCTTCCCCCCCCCCCCCTAATAACTTTTGAATGAATAGTCCGATTCAAACAAACTTTTTTTTGTTCGAAAGATCTCGGCAAGGACACCTTATTCCCATATTTCACTTTTTGATTTGAACTATTTTTGTTCAATTTTGAACAGTTCAAAAGAACTCAACATTAGCGCCTACGGGGAAATTGAAGGCAATTCCGAACTGTGAGGCGAATTTGCTTCATATAAACTTCGTAGGAAAAAGCTTTTGATAAAAAACTTGTATATAAAATATATTTTTGATTTGAACAATTTTCCGTTCAGTTTTGAACAGTTCAAATCCCTTAACATTAGCGCCTACGGGGAAACTGAAAGTCAATGTAGATTCCGTACTTGAAGGCGGATTTACTTCGAACAAACTTTGTTGGAAATAGCTCTTGACGCCAAACTCCAGAGTCCGACTCCCAGAATTTAGGGGCACCTGACTCCGACTCCGACTCCTGTACCCGACAATTGATCGGACTCCGACTCCCCGACTTCGACTCTGACTTCGTAGCTTTGGCAAAAATTTATACACGAAAGACAAATGACTGAGTCTGATTCTCGGATATTCGACTCCAACTCCTTTATCTTAAAATGAGATTGACTCCGACTCCGACTCCGTAGCTATGGTTTTAACTGCGAAATAATTATTGTTGATATGACTTTTTTTTTATTTTCACGCTAAAGTATTAATTTAGGTATTTAGTTTTCGGGGAATAAACTCGAAGCCATTTATATTTTTATATAAAGACTAGAGGACCCGACAGACGTTGTTCTGTTCAAAATTCATAAATTGAAAATTTAAAAGTTTCAATAAACTATCAACTGTTTGAAAAATTTTGTCGAAAAACAAATAAGTAAAAAGAAAATGTTTTAAGTTGCTTGGTGTCACAATGCGTATATTTTTTACAACCTGGTTTATCTAAAGCTCACTGAGTAGTTATTTTATTAATTATTTTTTCTCTCGTACTTGATGGTTTGTTCTTTCAGCCATACTCAAAAGATAAAAAGCGTCCTCAGATATTAAGTGTAAAAATTAACTACCCATCTAGAACAAACGGGAAATCCCGCTGCAACATCCCCCATATGAAAAAGATATCGTTTAGAAAAATGATAAAGGTAAAAACAGTTCTCTGAATAAGCGAAAATCACTCATCCCCCCCCCCCCTCCCGATGTAAAATAAACACATTCTTCAACTAAAATGATTAAAAACTCTTTAAAAACGAAAAACAATTCTTTGCGATTTGAAATATTTCGCCAAATAAAAAAAATACAATAAATTACATTAACAGTAGCTTTAAAATGTAAACAAATGATCGCGCAACTCTATTGTTTATAGCCAAAGGCGCCAAGCCACCACGTTACTGTAATTCAGCCGATCAGTAAGAGAAGCCAACTCCGACCGAATAGTGGGCCGATCTTTTGAACCAAAACTTTTTAAGCTTTATATATTGCCTGATTTGTTCTTTCCACCAAAGATAAAGATCTTCCACTGCACTGATCTTTTGTGTACAGAACTACCCTGTTGTAATTTATCTGGACGAAAATAAAATTTGTTTCGTCTTTAAATTCCATCATTTTTTCCTTTAATAATGTACTGATTAGTTAGATAATCTTTGAAATATTCCTGACATTGGTGCAAAAACTCAGATGGATTTCAGCTGAGCAACAAATGTTGCTAGGTACTGTACTTTCTGATCATTTGGTTAAGAAAACCTAAAGCACCGATCCGTTCCCATGGTTCAACTACGCCGACAGAATACATGTTTTGCGTGAACCTTGCAGTACTTTACTTTAAAATATATCACTGGACCTAAAAACGTTGCTTTCAAGAAATGAAGGCTTCACTCTCACTCTCTACGTTTTATCTATTCTCAGTTGACATATCACAGTAGGAAATTTCATTACAATAAGCGGAGTTGGTTTTCGTTTTGTCCTTTGGCAACGGGTTAAATATTTATTTCGATTCTCGCTCAACAATAGGTTAAAATAAATATTAATCATTTGGGAGGTATAACCATCCAATGTTTAAATTAATTAATTAATTAACAAAAAACGCTTCCGATTCGATCCATCGCGCTTCGAAACCATGCTTGCCACAACTTAATTACACACAAAAAATTTGATCAAAATCGATCCAGCCGTTAAAAAGCCTTATGGGGACAAACGTCCGCACAGAAGATTTTTATATATTAAAATATGCGCAGACGATTTTTTTTTTTTTTTTTTTTTTTTTTTGACGATGAAAAGTATTTCTTTAAGTTGACATTTTATTGCTTTTATTTATTTGGGTAAGTGCATTAATTCATTTAAAAAAATATTTTTGGCAACAGGGAAAAAGAAACGATTTTTTCTAATGGAAAAAAGTGTATTAGCTGCTTTGTTTAAAAGGTGCTGCTATTTTATTTGATCGTTTTTTTTTTTTTTTAATTTAATTTTATTATTTTTTTTCTTTTTTTGCGCATCTAATTTTTTTTAGATGAGTGAAGAATATTTTATTCCTAGAAATTAGCTTAAAATATTTAAAAAATATGTTTGAAACAATTTGCGATTTTAGCTATTTTTGAAAATATTGATCAGGTACTAGAAAGTAGTATGGGTATACGGGAAAGTAAGCTCGTATAGTTCTAAACAGAATTTCTTGTTTTTTACGCATCTAATTTTTTTAGATGGGAGGAATATTTTATTCCTAGAAATCAGCTTAAAATATTTTAAAAATATGTTTGAAAAAATTTGCAACTTTAGCTATTTTTGAGAATATTGATCAGGCACTGGAAAGTAGTGTGGGTATACGGGAAAGTAGGCTCGTCTAGTTCTAGACAGAACTTCTTGTTATATCTTCAATTTCGAAAAAATGCCAGGAGTTAGCCTTCCGACACCCTCCTATTTCTGATTGAATATTACTCTTACGATTAAATTTATATTGCTATTACTAAGGTCTAGTAATATGACTATCCTTGCTGAAACAGAAGTTAAATCTTCTCTCTCTCTCGCTTCTTGCTCTCTCTCTGCATATTGGACTGCGTTTGAAGCAAATAAGGGGCCGCCAAATTCGTACTCTCCCCCGCCCCGGTTTTTTAACCTAGCGATTGCCCTGAAAATGATAACTAGTGTTGCGCTAGTACTATGCTCAAAATCATGCTTACTTTGAGCACTGAACTTCATCATAATCAACCCGGATCGGAAATACTGGGCATCCCTGCAACAAAATCTGTAGGGCCTCTCCCCAGAGTGAGTCCAGCAGTGTATATTTGCAGTATATTTGCTACGAAAAAAATATTAGTGCTAGTTTTTTTCTTTCTTTCTTTCTTTTTCTTTTTTTTTTTTTAATTTCTTGAGCCGTTGGGCCCTTTAAGCCCCCCCCCCCCCCCACTGCTGGTACGCAGATCCTTACATTAAAAAGACTATCATAGTCATTATTTTTCATTAAATTGCTAATTAAATGGACTAATTATCGGATCATTGCGAATCATTACTACCTTCAACTTCTAATACTTTCTTAATTTGTGATTCTGGGCAATTTTAAAAGCGATAAATAACTTCAGATTTAATGCATGAGTAATATGATTGAAATATTTTCTTTATTAGGACACAGAAATACTGGAGTGTTTTCACCAACAGAAGTATTATTTCGCTAAAATTTACATAGATTACAACATACAACGTTTAAACAAAACATTTTCAAACTCTTATTGTTCAAAAATTCTTCAGTATTTCGAGCCGAGGCTTCGATTTCTGTCTGAATTCACATCAGACAGAGCAGACTATTTAGATGCTCTTGATCAGTACTTCTCCTTAAATTGATCCTCACTCGCTAAAGGTTGAAATTGTCCAGTTCATTGAACTGCTGCCATAGATACTGATACTAGTTGTAGGGCGAGTGTCAAGAGAAGAATGAATATTTGAAATTGCCGTTAAAAATCATAATTTTTGGTAATTTTCGGTATTGTTATCGGTTATCGAAGGAGAGATGTGCCAACTTCCTGAATTTCTTTCAAAATTGAAGTCAATTTTACACGTGTTGCAATTTCAGACATTGGTAATGTTAGGCATTCGAGAACTCCTCCCAGAAGTTTTTCGAAATAGAAGATTTTAAAAAGCAATTTTAGGGTCTTACGGATGAAAAGATATTCGGCAAAAGTGGTCGGATCTTCCATTAACTCACTTATTATGCATTAAAAAGGGGGCTCCTTGTAACACCGCTACACTTGTATGCAGTAATACTCAATTTTGTGCAACTAAACGTTGTTATTTCTTATTTTAAAGTATAATTGGTTTCGTTTGAGCAGTGACCCTTTTTCACTGAAGTTGTGATATCGACTACGTGTGTAACGAGCAGATTTCTAAAAGGCGCAGTTGATTTCAGTTTATTTCAAGTGTTGCGCAGTTAAAAAATGGAGGAACTGCATCATCGGCAGCCCGCCTTACATTAAAAGAATTTATTAGTTTCCACCAGTTTTTCTTACATACTACTTTGAGTATATATACCGATACATTAATTACTTATGACCGGCATTCAACTTTCAGTTTCCAGTGAAATTCCTGAATTCACAGATGTGAACGAAGTTTCACGTCTATAGTGTTGTTAAGTAATTTAACGTTACACCAGACTAGTGAAAGGACGGGCATTTTAAAAAATTAGTTCTTTTTAAAAGCTCACACAATCTTTTGCTGGGTAAAAAAACACATCCAGCATCTAGGACACGAGAGTTCTTTCCACGGCATTCATTTGAATTTTATCGTTTTGAATTCAAATTTCGCCAAAACGTTCTTTGCAATCACAAATTGCGATAGGATCCTACTCGTTGGGCATCCTGTTTCTGCAAATGGTTCTAATCGCAATCATAATTGCGCAAGGACGGATCCAGAAAGTATTCAAGGAGGGGGCGATTGATCTCAAATACTTACCCTTTTACAAAATTCCAAACCCCCTCCTTCTAACTTTATGAAAGATCTTCTCAAATAAAGTTTTTTTTTTTTTTTTTTTTTTTTTAACTTCTTTTTCTATTCCCATCCTTTACCGAAACGTCATCGGTATCCTATAACTGAAGGGCTCCGGGTAGAAATGTGACAAGCCACAGGGAGTGGCTTTTCGATCAAAATATTTCTTTCTCATAACTAAAATTGAAATAAACATGACAATGTATTATGTCATTCGGAGAAAAACATATCTAATTTTAGTATTGCAGAATATAGAATGTACAATACCTTTGAAAAATTCTACAAATGTTTTTTTTACAAGTTGAAAATTGGCCTACCGAAAAATTCGCATCATGTGGCATACCACATTCTTATCCCCGGGTCCTTCAGTTGATTTTTTTTTTTTTTTTTTTTTTTGAACTTCAGTTTAAAAAAACTTTCCAGAAAAGAGTCCCCAAACCCGAGCTAATATCCTCTTTGATCGTCTAAAATTTGATCGTCCAGATTTTGGTATCTCGGTTCAAGGAGGGGGTTAACGCCCTCATCGCCCCGTCCTTGTATCCGTCCTTGTAAATTGCGAAAAACATAATTTGAGCGACTCGCTTACTTTAAAAAAATAGTTCTTTTTAAAAGCTTACACAATCTTTTGCTGAGGAAAAAGCATACAGCATCTAGGACACAAGAGTTCATTCCTCCGGCATTCATTTGAATTTTATCGTTTTGAAATTCGAATTTCGCTAAAAAGTTCTTCGCAATCACAAACTGCGATAGGACTCTACTCGTTGGTCTTCTTGTTTCTGGAAATGGTTCCAATCGTAATCATAATTGCGAAAAACATTATTTGAATTTAAAACGTCAAAATTAAATTGATGATGGGTACTGAATGCTAGATGTTGGGTGCTGTGTGCTGGTATTGCATAAAGAACGTCGTACGTGCAAAGTCGAGGGAGTCGGGTTTCGAGTCTAAATAAAGTTGATTCTGGGGGACATAGACGCCACCACCTAGGAGGACCACTCGCGAGTGGAGGCCGGTTGTTCAAAATGCTCTTCTTTGCTGTCGGAATTTCGAATATATCACATCCTAACCCCCCCCCCCCCACGCCTATGCAGGGGCATGCACAGGGGGGAGGGACACCTGTTGGCCCGGGCCCGAGCTTGAGTGGAGCCCATTATTTTTTAAACCAGGCGTGAAATATAGGGGTGAATAATATGGAGGGGGCCGGAAAAGTCATTTGTGACGGGCCCTAAAATTTCTGTGCATGCCCCTGCGCCTATGAGCAATTAGAGGTGAGCAGTATCAATTGTTTAGCAATTTGTATTAGAAGAAGTTTAATTTTGAATCAAGTAATCCCATCAAAAGCATAAAATGTACAAAAATGCCAAGTCTCGCTTCCACCGTAAAAAGTAGTGAGATATCAAGTAAAACAAAGTTTAGTTAGTATTTTAGGAAGCACCTATTTCACAATTTCGTCATAAATTGTTTCCTAACAAGTTACCTTGACCATTTATAGTTATAGTTTAATATTTGATAACCCTTATTTTCAAAATCAATGTAATGACACGGCAATCGCACGGCAACATTATAACATAATATAATAGCATCTACGTACTCTTGGCGATTGAACGAGCGCTTTATTTGTTCTAGTATTACAGTAGACCCTCGTTTTACGCGGGGGTTACGTTCCACGAAAATGCCGTGTAAATCGAAACCGCGTAAATTGAGACCTAATACTAGTGTTGAAGCAGGGGTTTGGTTCCGTAGGTAACAAAATACTTCATTCTGGTGGTGACTAATTGTATAATAAGTTTAATGTGTATTTATAATGACTTTTATGCACAACCTGCATAAAGAAAACATAAATTAATTTCGTGTCCTGTTTAGTCTTTTGTCAGTCATTAAAAACTTTTCTCTGTAATTCTTTTCAGAGTATAAACACATCCATGATCACTTGTGTCATTTCCATAATAGAATTTTCCTTTACTAACAAATCAGAAAGATCATTTCTGTTGTCTAGGAATGGCTCAAAATTTTCAATGTAAACGTTTTTGGTTCTGCGTCACCGATGTCGGTATCTTCGTTGGTTTTGGCCTCCTTTGTTACTCCTAAAAGCTCTTCTTCCAGTGAGTTCTGAACTGTGTGAGTTTAATAACTTTACTTCTAGAAAGTGCTCTGGAACCAATCGCATTAAATGTCACCAGTGGCCCAAGCTCGATTATTAGCACGCCAAAATGCAGTTGATTACGCGTAATCTGAAATCTTTAGGAATTTGATTTTGAAATAGGGGAGAATTTTATCTATTTGCATTGCCACATCCGCGTAAAACCGAAACTCATCCGAGTAAAAAAAAATAAAGGTGTCGAATCTTAAACAGCGTATAATCGAAACCGCGTAAAATAAACCCGCGTAAAACGAGGGTAAATAAGGGGAGGGTAAACGGGGGTTCATAAATACCGCCTGTGAGCCATACGTTCAGTAAGGAAGATTCTGAATAGCAGATTATTCTGTACTAACCCATTTTGCTTGGCTAATCTTGCCAAGCAGATTTCATTGGCGGCAATACACACATTTTATTAAAAAATTTTGATTTAAATATACAGTGGCCGCCACTTATATGAATTACGTTTGTTCTAAAAGTTATGATTCCATAAAACGGTTGATTCAATAAAACGGCTGATTCAGTAACGCTGAATTTTTTTCTGTTTTTGACGACTTGATTCATTAAAGCGGTTGATTTAATTTACCACTGATTCAATTAACCGGCGTCCACTGCATTCCATTTGACATTTGCCTTTTTTTTCTTGGGTGAAATTCTTCTACGCCCCACTTAACAAGTATTTTTTTTTCTTCAAAAACTACTATGTCAATGAAAAATAAAACATCCTACCTTTCTTAAGACACACGGTAAAAAAAAAATCCGAAACATTACTAATTATTCCCGTGGAACGTTTCGGGACTTCACAGGTTTGTATCTACAGTGGCCGCCGCGTATATGAATCACGTTTGTTCCAAACAGTTTTGATTCCATAAAACGATTGATTCAATAAAGCGGCTAATTCAGCGAAGATGGAATTTATTCTGTTTTTGACGACTTGATTCACTAAAGCGATTGATTCAATTAACCACTGATTCAATGACAGAGTAGACTGTCTGAATTTCATTTTACTTCTAAGGAAATTGAGGATTTAGTTTTCCTTACTCATACTTGTCTAAAGCAATGTTCCTTTGTTTTTAATGGTAAATTTTATACAATTTCCGATGGTTTGGCAATGGGAAACCCACTTAGCCCCATCCTTAGTGATATTTACATGCATTACTTTGAGCTCAAGTTGTTTCAGAAACTACAGTTTCAATTCTATGTTCGCTATGTTGATGACTGTTTTGTTCTTATGAATCACGATCAACTAAGCATTGATGATGCTTTATCTATTTTAAATTCCATTGATCCTCATATTCAATTCTCTTATGAAAAAGAACAGAATAATTGCCTTCAATTTCTGTATGTTCTAGTTTCTCGAACTGAGTCCGGTTTTGAAACTACGGTTTATCGCAAACCTTTTGCTGTTTCATTACCCCCACATAGATTATCGTCTCACCCTCCTAATCAAAAATATTCAGTTTTCAACACATTTGTTTATCGTGCAATGAATATTTGTTCTTCGCCTGAGCTTCTTAATGCGGAACTTAACTATTTAAGAGCTGTGGCTGTTGATAGAGACTATCCGCCCACCTTAGTTGATTCCATTTATAAAAAAACTTTGCAAAAAATCTCAAAATATTGTTCTTAATAGAACTTTTAACACTAAGAATTTAGTTGTTCTGCCTTTCTTCCCTGGTATTAGTTTTGAGGTTGCTAAGATTCTGAAGCGATTCCAATTGGCAAGTGGTATTTTCTCCTATTAATAAACTTCCTTTCTCTTCTCTTAAAGATTCTATCCATCCTCTTAATTGTTGTGGGATCTATAAAATTGTTTGCAATTGCGGACTCGGATACATCGGACAGACCCGCCGTTCTTTGAAATTTCGGTTAAAAGAACATCAAAGCTATGTGAGAAAACAACAGCTGAATAAATCCAGTATTGCCCAACACTGTTGGGAATCGAATCACTCTTTTGATTTTAACTCTTATCAAATTATCCAAAAATGCCCCAATTCGTTGGAACTTGATTTTTGGGAATCTTTCCACATCCTGAGGAACCGTTCTAATTTAGTTAACGATCTTACTGCAATTCCCTATTTTTCTTCTGTGTGGACTCCTTTGATAAAATCGGTTTAGTTTTTCTATTATTTTTATGTAAACGTCGTACATTTCGTACTTTTATTTTTTTCATTTTTTGCTTTCTTATTTCGTTTTGTGATTAACTAATTCCAACATGTTTATCCTTCACTTTGTTTTTTCCTGCATTTCTCCATTTGATACATTGCTTCCATACATAGTTTTTCCCGCTGGTAAATTTATTGCTATTTTATTCAGAGTGGTTTCATTTTTGGACTTTTTGCATTGTTTATGTGTTTTCTTGGAAAATTTATTACTTAACGGTTTTTTCCTGATGGAATTATATAATACATTTTGCCTCCAGGTGTCATTTTATCTTTTTTGTTTTGTTTAATTTCTATTTTTTGATATTTATACTATCTCCTGTTCCACCGTGTTGCTTTTCTCGGATGACTTTTCATCCAGAAGCTCACACTTCTTAGCATTGAAAAAGGTGTTCCTTGTAACACCGAAACACGTGTCTGCAATATTTTGCAATTTTTGTGCTTTATAACGTTGGATTACTGATTTTTTGAATTTTCAGCACAAAGATATTTATTCCTTAAATAGATATAATGGTCAATCAGTTCAGTAACACTAGTCTTTAAAAGTCCAATTTCCTTTAAGTAACACTGGAATTATTTACTTTTGTTTGCATAAATCACAAATCAATCACTGTCCACATAAAAGCTGGAGTTTCATCCTACAACTCACTCTGGCATGTGGAGAGACTGTCATGGCTGACATAGTACCGTGATTCCTCACTTAGTAAAAGCGCTAGCTGATTAGAATGCATGGCGCAAGGTACACCATGTAGTCAAGGTACAACAGTCTCCCCTACCCGTGGTGCCTCCTAGCTACCCTACAGTACGGACTTGTCACCTCCTGACTTCTTCCTGCTGCCACGATCAAAATCATTGCTGAAAGAGAAACGTTTCGATTCCATCGAGGACATCCAAGCAAATGTCAAGGCGACCCTGGCTGTCTTTGCTCTGGTTGAGATAATACAGCAGTATCAAAATTAAATCCATTTTCAACAATATGTGAATAAAAAGTTAGCCAACTTGTGGAAACAAGCATAAAAAACTCATAAATTGCTTATAGCCTCAATTTGCAAACGTTTTGCTCTGAAGTCATCTGATTTTCTTAAGGCTTAAGACGAATTGTTTGTAAAAAGTTTTCGAATAATTGTGGTTAAAAATCCAGTTTTTATTTATGAATCAATCTTTTAAAATTTAAACAGCAATGAGAATAATAACTATTATTATTTTACGTTTGAAAGCAACTGACCCTCCCCCCTTCATCTTTTAAGTTGTTTTTATTTGTGAATTCCAAGTATAGTAGATAGATCACGACCGATTTGATAAGTGTTTTTTTGCTTTAGCTTACTTTCCGAGCGAAACACTTCTGGTTCTTTTATTTTCAAACTGGTGTTGATTATTTTACTTCAAACTGCGTTAATGATGCCGATCTTCAATTTCATAAACTGAACGCAGTGAAATATTGAAGTAATTTTCAATTCGATTCTTCGCTTTAGAAAATTTTGATACAGCGAAAAATATTGAGCAATCACGATTGCTAATTGTTTTCACTTGACCGTCCTTGATGTCCGGTTCCTTTTTCAACCGCACTGCCCTCTGCAGGCGACTCCTCTGTTCAGGGTTACCAACTTAGGGGTTTTCCCCCTAAATTTAAGGGGGAAATTTTAGAATGGGATTTTTTTAGGGCGATAAAAATTTTAGGGAATGTTATTTTTCGATAATTTCATTTATCGATGTATTTTATGTATTTTTTTGAGCTTTTATAACCATTGGTTTGGATCAGAAATGGCATAAAAATGAGAAAAATACCTTTATTCACTCAGTATCGAAAAATAGCAATGGTCACGTGACCTTTTAATCCCATGTGTGACGTCACTGTTGAAGAATCACGTGACTTTCTGACGTCATACGAATTTATCCAATCGCATTTAGGGGTTTTTAGGGGTTTTATGAGTTGAGTTTTGGGGGAAACATTTTTAGGATTTAGCAACCCTACCTCTGATCCTGAGCACTGTGCCCCGGTTGCCGCTGCTCCTGGTCGGTGGCGTCCATGTCCTAGACACACGTACGCTCACGCATACTCACACACATACACACACGCCAACGTGCATACACACAGGTCTACGCACGCACACAAGCCTACACATAATACACAACTATACACACGTAACCGCCCAAGAGGAGGGACAGGAACCGTTTCTAGAAACAAGCCAATGAGTAGTAACCAATGAGTAGGGGTCCTGTCGTAACTCGTGATTGTGAAAAGCATAATTTGAATTCAAAATTTCAGAATTCAAATTAATTTTGAAATTTCGAAAGGTTTATTTTTTTTATTTATTTTTGTAACCAAAAATAGTGCTGCAAAGTAGCTTCATTATATATTGCTATGTACTTTAAGCATCACGATTTTCTTCAGTAAAGTCGGACATCGTAAAAATCAGGAATAATATTTTAATTATTCTAAAAGTCAGAAAGGAAGGATTTTTATTTATTCATTTATTTTACCTTCAAACAAAAATTCTTTTTAGACATATGGTCATGTTTAAATATCAGAAGGGGGGGGGGGGGGCTTCTGTAAAAACTAAGTTTTTACATTTTGTTTAGAAAGAGATAGAAGTCTTGAAAATTTTCCTGTGCTAAAAGTAAGACCATTAGTATCCAACGATTTGATGCACAAGATTTCGAAAAAAAAAAACACTCTAGTTTCGGGAATACAAACAGCCGTTTTATCAATTCCAAAAATTGCAAAATAAAGTTAAAGCTTAAATACAATTATTAATTGAAATATAATCTGAACTGAAATGAATCATGCTGAAACAAAGGCATATGTAAGGGTGGGCAGAATTTGGAGAAAAAAAAGTTAAATAAATGTCGTTATTATTATTTGTTTTTAGTTTGCTCACAAATAATTTCCATACTTTTAGCATCAAAAAAAATTAATGAATAAATAATGGTTATAGTATTAATAATGATAATACGTTACATGGCACCAGGCAGTAGTACAACCAAAGGGGGTTATGAGGTTCAGGTCCCCTTACTCAAAAAAAGATAGGAACGTGTCTTAGAAAAACGAATAGCGAATGATCGAGTAACGCTCCAGGCGTACCAACAATGAAACTCGCGCCACAGCATGATAATATGTTAATATGTTTTGGTAATGTTTGACATGCAGGGAAATGCTTAAAGCTGGACTGGATGTGGTAACTTAACTGTTTTACTGGTGATAATTTCATCCTCATCTATCTTCTATCTTATACATATAAAATCTGAGTATCTATCTATCTATCTATCTATGTCCAAGCTTCTTCTCCCGAACGACAGTGAACTGACCATCGAACCAGGTATCGATGGATTCGTCATCTTCCCGTCTTCATGTTTGGCTATTTAACATAATCCTCCGATAATAATTAGCGGAGATATCAATTAAAAATTATTAATTATGACTCTTAGATTTCAAAATAAAATCCATATTTTTCGAAGGCTTTCCTCCATTCAAATTATTATTCAGTGCTTCAACTCAACTTTCCGGATGAACGCTTTTATTAAAATTTATAGCGTGAAGAAAATCATTGAGATGAAAGATCTGTTGCCATTTCTTTTTCTCGAATATAAAGAAATAAAATTAGGCTTTTGTTTTAAGGCTTTTCCTGTAATCAGGGTGTTTAAGTTGTTTACTTTTCGATTATTTTGCCGTAATCTGCAGCAAAATTTTGCTGGTTTTTTTTGTTTTTTTTTTTGTTCAAGCCTGATTGTTAAATACGCGTCACATGACATAACTTTCATTTTCGAGGAGGACCGTGCACGTCGTAAAGTAAATGAGTGATTTACATGCAGTTTATTTTTAGTTACCTAACCTTAGTTAAACCTTGCTTTACGCGCATTTATTTATTCCTTAACGCGTTAGAAACTAGTGTCAGTGTACTACAAAAGCATCAACTGGACTGCTCTTACATTTTTTAGGTAGCCCGTGCAACGCTGGGCACGCAGCTAGTATATATATATAAAAATGGAGTTTGGTAAATTTGTTCCCTAAGATCTCAGAAACTATCCGGCAGATTTGGCTGAAACTTTCACCGTTTGTTCTTTTTGGTACTGGGGAGGTTTGTAGACCAGTTCGAAAAAAATCCGATTGATAGTTCCTTTTTTATTCTAATTTGTCCAAATTTTCGCATAAATGCCCCAATATGACGGCGAAAAATACGTGCACAGTTTAAAATTATGTGTCCATCGAAAGCGCTTATTTTTCTGCTGAAGATGGCATCTGTTAGAAAGTTCTAAATTGTATGAAAAACGAGTTATGAGCTTTTTTTGTTCCATGTTCGAAGGCTTTCCACGACCCAATTCATTATTTAGTGTATCATCTCAACTCCCGGTTCATAGTTAGAATTGTTGAATGTTTTTGTGTTTCGTCTGACTGTTTGAGGCTTTTCTCAAGTCAAATCTTAAAGTAACGTTTTTTCCCCCCAAGATTGGCTTATAATAACTAGATTTGGTTGATTATTTTCCATTTAAAACGGAGCTTTAGTGTAATTAATGGGGTTTTTTTTTAAAATTATTTGTGCTGATTGGATTTTTTAATCATTATCCAATCTAACAGCAGAAACCTCGCCAAAATTTATGCAAAAAGATTTCAGTAGCGGATGCATTTGGCAATTTTTTCACCTGTCGCGGTTTTTGAAGTCAAAGACTACGTAATAATGTTTGTCAGCTTTCACCATGTAAACAAAATATCCTCAATCAAAGAATCTTTAAAAACTTTTTTTACTGTAAAATAATCCAGCAACTAAATTAGGCAAATCCATAAACAGCACAAAAACTTCCATTAATGTGACTTTGTGCACAAATTCAAACCATCGCCAAATTTTACTACTTATTTTAGAAACATTTCGGATGAAATTGTTTAGCGCCATTTTATGGTGACCAAAAGTATTTTAGCATATGGCGACAATATCTCTTTAACAAAAATTAGTAACATACCGTTTTACAAAGTAAGGAGGGGGAGCATTATCCAAGGTATCCCAAAACGATTCCCGCAAATTCGGTAACATTTTAAATCGCACCAAGAACCAACAATAATTAAAATTTTCCAAAATAACTAAAGCAAGTTTAAGGGGATTACGGGCGCGCGGCTACGTTTTTTTAAACAGTTCGTTCTTCAATAGACATACAGAGAAGGTAAGACTCCATGTTAAAAAAAAAAATAAGTATTAACTGATAAATCTTTTTAAACATGTGAAGCTTAATATCATGTTTCGGAAATTCTTCAAATTTGTATAAGCTTTCGTAAATTTCGTTTCTAAATGAATACTATTTTGCTCTTTTTACTTACTGCTACTTTAGTTTTGTGAGTAAGGAAGAAGCTAGATTTCAAATCACGTCAAAAAGGTGTGTTTTAAGTTCTTTCACTTAAAACAGAAAACAAATGCAAGTAACGATTGTTTCTTTTAATTATTGCTAACCCAGGCAACGCCGGGTAATTTTGCTAGTATTATATAATAGCGAATGATCAAGTAACGCTCCTGACGTCATCACAATGAAACTCGCGCCAGGGCGTGATAATTTGATAATATTTTTATATAATGTTTGACATGCAGGGAAAGGCTTTATTTTGCCAAGGCTGAACTGGATCCCGTAACTTAACTGTTTTACTGGTAAGACTGTCATTTTAGATGAGTGAAGAAACGAAAAAGTGGTCAACTATTCGGAACTCCAGCGCTCGAATACGCTACCTTGCGGTGATTTATAAAACTGCGAATGCAACTAAAACTTTGCCACGTTGCGTTCCATGTGTGTCTGTTGACGTAAACACAGGCAGTTTGTTCTGAGTATTTATTACCGCAATCGATGTGTCTTAGTTTGCTTTCAGCTACAGAAATTAATTCGTCCCTTAGTAGTATTCTCGAGTTCCTCAAAATAATGTTAGTTTTCATTATTTCCTTAATAGTAGGTGAAAGCGAAAATTCTGGATTAACAAACTTGGATAACGTTATACAAGGTAAAAAATTTTATTGTTTTGTATGAATTTGTAAGAATATGGGAGTTTTTTTAATCTTAAATTAATTAAGCTTACCATATTTTACAGCAGCATTTAGTTGGAATGGACAGTATGCAAAATATTTTCTTGAATATATTATCGTAGAACAAAATGAATAACCGAGAAAGAATTTACTTTATTGATTTTATTCTCAGCTGAAAGGTATCGCCAAATTTGTTTAGGGTTATAATTTTGGCATTGTGCGAGCAAAGTAGCCTTGGCGAGATTTCGCGTTTTTAGTTAAACCATTTTCAAATTTTATCATGAGTGGAATAAAATGGTAGTAAGATTACAGAATTCGATAAGTAAAAAGAAATAATTGTCAATCAACTGAAAAGAAAACTACCACCATATATCCGTGAGAATTTTGTTGATGATTTGCATAACATGACACAATTAAATCGTAACTCAGAAATTAGAAAAATCGAAACAGAAAATTTTTAAATTAACCGATTCGGGAATTCAAGAGAAATAACTCAGCTACAAATGGAAAACAAGCGCTAGCCAAAGCAAAGCAAAGAAGTATCATCTTCTTTTGGTAATAATTTGTAATGTCATATTAAATTTTCTAGCATTAATTGTTATTCTTGTCAGGCCACAATTATTATTTAGTTTTATCAAGAATTGATAAATATCGAATTCAACATCGTGAAAATGGCTGCTTAGAACTACGAACTACGTACTTTGCATTAATGTTTGACGTTTAGTAATGCTTCTTGAATTCTCATTTCTTTCTACGTGGGTCAGAATATCAACAAGACTTTGAAAATTAATTTAAAAGGAATAAAGCGAAACAATCATACGTACGAACAAAAATCACAACACTTTTAGCATTTTCTTCGTTACCATGTGCGTTTGTTTTAGTTTTCAATTCCGCCATTAGACAGTGACTTCAGTGCCCCCTATAGTTCGTTGGAGTTGCGAATTAATGCTATCTATTGGAGTTAGAATTGAAATTTCTACATCACCAAACAGGCAATTGCTTCGTTAAAATGTAGAAGAGTAGAAGCAATTTTCACCCGTCATACCTTGACGGGTGACTTTCTAGTTTTAGGATAGTGAACAAACGAAAAAGTGGACAACAATGAACGCTCTCTACTGGAGTTTTATAGTTAATCCGCTGGAGTAAGGGTTAAAATTTCAAACTATCAAAATATCATCAAACGTACAAAGGCAGAAGCAATTTTCACCAGTCATACCTTGACGGGCGATTTTCTGGTCCTCATATATATAATAGCCAGCGATCGAGTAACGCTTCTGACGTCATCAACAATGAAATTCACTACACGGTGTGATAATTTGGTAATGTGCTTTGGTAATGTTTAAAATCTAGGGGAATGCTTTATTTTGACGAGGCCGAACTGGATTCGGTCACTTAACTGTTTTACTATGGTAAAACAGTAACTTAAGGAGAAGGAAGAAAGGAAAAAGTGGTCTACAATGAACGCTATCTGCTGGAGCTTAGGGTTAATCCACTGGAGTTAGGGTTAAAATTTTAGCTATCAAAATATCACCAAAAAGCCAATCAATTGGTTCAAATGTAGAAACAATTTTCACCCGTCACATCACGACGTGCGATTTTCTAGTTTTAACAAGAAAAAGCAAGTAATGTTGGGAAAAGATCTTAATTCTTTTGAAAAGAAATTTTTTAAATAAAAATGCTTTACAGGTGCAGATTATTGGTTAGCAAATGACGTTTCCTTCTCTTTCTTTCATACGCCTTTTTTGTTCCTTGTCAGTCTGAAAATAAGAGTCTTCAAAATGCTATACGCTTTTTAACTCTGCAGCCCCGCAAAAAATTAAAAATAAGGTTTAATCATTTAGTTGAAGAAAAAAATGGGGAATTAATGTCCTAAAAACGCATTTATGTAAAGGTTCTTCGGACATCAATTTCAAAAAAAATCCGGAGGAGAGTTCCCGAACCGCTACCATTTCCCTGACATTTCTACCAAAGATAGTTGAAATTGCGCCTAAAGAATTCTTTTTTGAGAAATTGAGAGTTGGGGGGGGGGGATCCTAAACAGTTCCTTAATACTTAACCTCACGAAAGATAACCTTAAATTTCGTTTTTTAACATTCAAAAACATTTTAGGGGAATATCCCCGAAATCTTTCATAAAAAAGCATAAAATTCAGTTTTGAAAAAAAAAAGAAAGAAAGAAAATAACAGGAGGGACCCTCATCTTCTTCCGCTTTCCCCCAAGAGGAACAAAAAATCTGAAAATATACAACATTCATGCAAAATTATAGGTTTTAGGTATAGGGAATAATAACCTGATGCAATTCTTAACTGCAAAACCTTTAATTTGTCAGAAACCTATTCAAGGTTTCTTTTTTCTTATTCTTTCTTTCTTTATATATATATATATATATATATATATATATATATATATATATATATATATATATATATATATATATATATATATATATATATATATATATATATATATATATATACTAGCAAAAATACCCGGCGTTGCCTGGGTCAGTAATAATTATTAGAAAAAATCGTTACTTGCTTTTGTTTTCTGTTTTAAGTGAAAGAATTTAAAACACATCTTTTTGACGTGATTAAAAATCGAGTTTCTTCCTTACCCATAAAACTAAAATAGCAATAAGTATAAAGAACAAAGTAGTATTGATTTAGAAACGAAAGCACTATATTTAAGCATATACAAATTTAAAAAACATGAAATTAATCTTCTCATGTTTAAAAAGATTAATCTGTTGATACTTTTTTTTAACATGGAGTCTAAAACCTTCTCTGTATGGCTAATGAAGTACGAAGTGATTAAAAAAAAAGTAGCTGCGCTCGTAATCCCCTTATACTTGCTTTAATTATTTCGGGAAATTTCAATCATTGTGGCTTTTGGTGCGATTTTACCGAATTTGCGAAAGTCGTTTCGGGGTACCTTCGATGATGCTCCCCCATTCTTTCCTTACTTTGTAAAACGATATGATATTAATTTTCGTTACAGAGATATCGTCGCCAGATGCTGAGATATTTTTGGTCACCATAAAATGGCGCTAAACAGTTTCATCCGAAATGTTACCAAAATAAGTAATAAAATTTGGTGATTGTTTGAAAATGTGCAAAAAAGAAAATTAATGGAAGTTTTTGTGCTGTTTATGGATTTGCCTAATTTAGTTGCTGGATTATTTAACACAGTAAAAAAAAGTCTTTTGAAAATTCTTTGATTGGCGATATTTTGTTTACATGGTGAAAGCTGAGAAACATTATGACGTAGTCTTCGGCTTCAAAAACAGCAACGTTGAAAAAACTGCCAAATGCATCAGCTACGGAAATCTTTCTGCAAAAATTTTGGCGATCTGCTGGTTGTTTGGATAATGAGTAAGTGTTCAATCAGCATAAATAATAATAAAAACCATTAATTACATTAATGTTCCGTTTAAATGGAAAATCATCAGCCAAATCATGTATTAATTGCCAATCTTGTGCAAAAATCTTACTTCAAGATTTGACTTGAGAAAAGCCTTGAACAATCACGAAAAGCAAAGAAAATAAACAATACAACAATTGTCGCTATCGACAGGGAGTTGAGATGATACACTAAATACTGTATTGAGTTGAGGAAAGCCTTCGAACATGGATCTAAAAAGTTCATAACTCGTTTTTTATTCTACTTAGAAATTTCGAACAGGTGCCATCTTCAGCAGAAAAATCAGAGCTTTCGATGGACATATAATGTAAATATGTGCAAGTATTTTTTCATTCCAATATTAGAGAATTTATACAAAAATTGTGTTTTATTGTCCCCCTAAGGGGGTTTTGCCCCCCATAACGAGACGAAAACTACCCTATGTGTTATTCTGATGCATAAGCTATATTATTGTAAAGTTTCATCAAAATCCGTTCAGTAGTTTTTGCGTGAAAGAGTAACAAACATCCATACATCCATACAGACAAACTTTCGCATATATAATATTAGTAAGATACATACATACATACATATATATATATATATATATATATATATATATATATATATATATATATATATATATATATATATATATATATATATGATATGTATGTATGATATATATACATACATACATACATACATATATATATATATATATATATATATATATATATATATATATATATATATATATATATATATAATCACGAACTGCTTTTTTCCTCACCTGAAAAAAGTTGATGTTGCTCTGAGTTTTCAGATACCCATGAGACCATGACAACAAGAGTAAATTTAGCTCGATTTTTTAAAAAAGCTTCCAGCAATTAGAATCAGTCATTAACAAAATAAATAAATAAATAAAAAGCATGACTGGAAAGTCGCCCGTCAAGGTATGGCGGATGAAAATTGCTTCTACTCTTCTACATTTGAACGAAGAAATTGCCTGTTTGGTGATATTTTGATAGTTTAAATTTTCACCCTCACACCAGTCGATTAACCCTAAACTCCAGTAGATAACGCTAATTGTTTTGGTTTCGTCGTTCCCCTGAAATGACATTCTTACTGGTAAAACAGATAAGTTACCGGATCCAGTTCAGCCTTGTCACAATAAAGCCTTTCCCTGCATGTTAAACATTACCGAAACACATTATCAAATTATCATGCCGTGGCGCGAGTTTCATTGTTGAAACACGCGGGTTACTCGATCATCGGAAATTATTTATATGAGGATTATCGAACGTGCACTGAGCAATAAATGGCAGATGAGGCTCTCCACGAATTGATTTCAACTCCCACGTTTTCCTTCTTATGCTTATTAGTCCCCCCCCCCCCTCAATTCCTCATAATAATTTATCTTCAATTTCGAGTACAAAATTTGTTATATGCGTTTTCACAGATAGATACGAAGTCTTTCGCCGAACTAGCACACAATGCAATAAAAGATACTCAAAACGTATTCAGCAACAGCTGACCAACGCATATCAATCCGTCGGCGCCCGATAATAATTCAGCTGATTTGTCCGGATGTATGGCAATGAACAATTCATCATCAGAGCGGAAATCCACCCGCTGCTTGGCGATGAAAATAAGAAATCGTTTGGCTGAACTTCCTGAATCTGGCAACCTAGTCGAAACGTATTTTCTTCGCTCATTGGTTAAAAGCTTCAGCAATACGAACACGCTGTTCTTTACTTGCGTATTTAAACAGGTCAGTTTTCAGCGAGTAAAAGGAAAATTCTTCGCGTTTTATTTGTTTTTACTCGCGCATTTGCCACAAACGTTCTGTTCAAGAATTTGTCCAGAGGTTTTATAATTTTCTACAAAAATGGCCGATTCGGAATTATCAGCAATACTGACTCAAAGACAAATTATTAACGAAGGAAATGTTGATGTGTCTCAGTTGCCTAATAGGAAGAAATATTTTAATCCTTACACGGAATTTAAAGAATTTTCTTTGAAAGAAATTAAAGAATATGAACTGTTATTCAAAAAGTAAGTGACTTACCTATGAATTTTTTCTGGAAATTTTTTTTCGAGTAATTTGTTTCATGTATTGTCTTAAATATATGTAGCAGTTAAGTCTTTTGAATTAAAATTAAATCAAATTGTGTCTATTAAAATTTTTTGGAAAAATATTTTGCTGAGAAATTTTAAGCTATCATCGATAATATTATCAAATAATTAATTATATAATTGGGCAAGTTGTTATGCATCTGTTGTTTTTTTTTTTTTTTTTTTTTTGTGATTAAGAACTTCAACTCGTGCTTGAATCTAATTTCAAAAATTAGGTATTGCCGATTCAAAAATTTAAGTCTCTGTAAAAGCAAAATAAATTGAGATAAATAAATACCTTTTGTACTGAAAAGTAAAGAAATAACAACGTCAAAAAGCACAAATTGCAGATTACTGCCGACACGTGTTTCGGCGTTACGAGGAGCGCCTTTTTCAATGCAAAAGAAATGAGCTGTGGATGGAAAGACATCCGATTTCCTTTCATCCATAAGCTTTTTTTTTGCATTGAAAAAGGTATTCTTTACAACGCCGAAACACGTGTCGGCAGTAATCTGCAATTTATGCTTTTTTACGTAATTTCTCACTTTACAAAATTGGTTCATGTGAATCTTAACTTCGGTGACATTAGATTCATCTTGCAACACATATTTAATTTTTACTCAAAAGCAGGCCTGTCATTTCCAATTTTTCTTAGGAAAGGGGGGGGGGGGGGCATGCGCGCACTTTTCAGTAATAAAGACTGTATTCTGCCTTTTAAAAGATTCTATGTTTTCAGTTGCCTCTTTTAATTGAAGGTCGAATGTTCGTTAACCTAAACTTAAGACGGAATTCCGTCTTCAGCACTAAAAAGTGTCGCCGGAGGAAAAAAGTGAGGGGGGGAGGCAAAAGGCATATGGTTCTGTCAAATTACATCAAAAAACGGCGGAAACCATACCCATTTATAAAGAAAATGTCAGCTTCTCAAAACCAAGAAATAGGAAATTACATCCTCCTCCACCGCCCCCCCCCCCCCCCCTACGCTACAGGAAATTACAGGAATATTGTCCTTTCTGACCCAGAAAAGTTATTTTATCCCTTTGAGTGCATTACAAAAAATGCTTAGTTTTTTTTTTTTTTTTTAAATCCGTTATTTTTCATTTTTTCCAGACGACATTTGCGCTGAGGTGGTGTCTCTTTAGTTCTGTCCATCCTGATTGAAATAATTTTAGAATTTAATGAAATTAACTAGCACTTTTCAAAACATTTTTTAGCTTAAAGTTGAACCTTAATATTAAACAAATCATTCAGTGAAATCCCGAAGTTTCTTGACGGGCTTGTTTCTGAGATAAGCAAAAGAAAGCCAGAATTTCCGTGACAAACGTAGCAAGTATATAAGTACTCAAAAATAAAAATTGCTTCATTTTGGAGTAGTATCAATACTTGAGCGCAGTGGTAAATCCAGGAGAAGATCTATGGCGCTGCAGTAATAAGGGCTCAGAAGGAAGCAAGGGGGAGGGAGGGACACATCTGTTGGCCCGAGCCTGAAGGGGCCCGAGATTTTGAACTGAAGGTTGAAACATATTAGGGTCGTAGGGAATATGGAGGGGGCGCAGAAGTCAGTTGCGAAGGGCCCCCAAATTTATGTTCAGATCCTTGGCAGCAGCCTCCCCCCCTCCCCCCAGGGCCGCAGGGAGTCAAGGTGGGCTCCTTGTCAATTTCGTTCTCCCCCCCCCCCCTCTTTTCAAGAAAAAAGAAAATGAGAAGAATAAGGAAAACTGAAAACTGCTTACTAGAAAATAATGAACTCTATTGTAAGTGCCACAACAGTAAATAGCAAGAGTACATTTTACTTAATTTTAAGTTTCCGCTTATTCGGAGTCCCCTCCCTTTTTTTCTCCCCCCCCCCTCTTTTGTCGTCGTCGCCCCCCCCCCCCCCAAGGCCCTAGCCTCTAGTTTCCGACTTGGCTGACATGGCCTCTCGTGCGACCTGCCTCCCCCCCCCCCATCTTTTGGAAGAGTACCTAATCCCCCAACGTCCTCTAAAGATTATCTTAAACTTTGATTTAGGAACTTCAATCTTAACATATATCAGCGAAGGATTTCCTCTAATATCATCCAAAACCGTTTTCAATTTCAATTTTTAATCTTCACTTTCGAATAATTTCTGTGCGAGATTCTTTAAACCAGAACCCTTATCCAGAAAAATACCCTGTAGTTGCGTTTTTAGGAATTAATTTTGGATATATTCCGGGGAAGAGCCCCGAACCCCATATTAGAAAAAAAAAAAGCAAAGAAATTACTTTAGGATTTTCATTTTGAAAAAATTCTTGGAGAGTGCCTACTGTTTCCCTTCACATATTTAAAGATCTTATGAAATTTCGGTTTTAGGTCTTAAATTTGAAAAAAATTCCGAGTGAGGGTCCCCGAACATTTCCCATTGTTATCAAAGATTATCTATATTCTGTTTTATGGACATGCATTTCAAAAAGTTTTCTTGGGATTACCCTAATCCTCTTTTCCACATGTTATTAAAACTCGTGTAAAATTTCGTTTTTGGAACTTCAATTCCAAAAAAATTCCGGGGGAAATACTCCGAATCAAAATCTTTTCCCTAACGCATACAAAGAGGGTCTGTAATAGAACCTCACGTTCAAAAATTTTCCGGGTGAAGGTCGCCCGAGCTCCTTTTCCCGTTACTTCAACAAAGATGGCCTAGAACTGAACTCATTTATGATATTTCATTTTTGAAAAATTAGAGAACATTACGGATCCTCCTCCACCCCCCCCCCCCCTCCCTATCTTTAAAAAATCGTGTATACTTCATTTTTAGGACTTTTTCAAGACATTTTAGAGGCAGTCACCGAGCTTGAATCGCTCATAAACCTCTCTTCATCCGAACATCACCAGAGATCGTGTTAACTGCAATGTTACTCGTATATCTACAATTGCAAACTTTTTCCGTGGGAAGACCCTCGCGAATGTTAGACTTACGACTGTAGATGCATAATGTTAACTTTCTTTCGCCGCTTATATAACGCAGCTTCCTGAATTTGATCCGGTGTTTATCCGGTCCCCAGAAAAATATGAGTAAGTTGTCATCGAAAAATTGTCAAAATCTAGTTGGCATTGTTTGGTATCGATAGATGAGAAACGAAATACACGAGAATAACACTATTGCATTGAATAAATTCGGGCACGACGAAAAAAAAAACCTTTAAATGCGAGAAAACATTAAAACTCGGGAGAAACGGCACTCATGTTCCTTCAAAAAGCAGAACTGCAATGCGAATATTCCAGAAGAGCATTTAAAATCTTAAGAAAAATAGCTGCAAATCATCAACTTTGGTTTGTAGTTATTGATTCAGCTTTTAGATGGCGCAACTGAAATTCGCCAGCTTTAGTGATACGTTTTGTTGCGCCATCTACAAACTGACTAACTATATTGACTAAAATCAAAGAGAAAAGCTTTGTTTTTAAAATCGGTGTCATTACAATTTCTTGATCATTAGATCAACGAAACTGAGATACTTTTCACACCTGATCCAACAAAATTTTAGCTCATCACCTGCATCATACCCATACCTTACATCTCACGGATTCATACTGCTACCAGTTTTTTTAACTTTTCTTTAATTTATTTATTAAAAAAAAAAATGTGAATGCAAGTTATCTATTTTGTCAAAATTAAAAACACGGGCGAGAGCAAATTTTTATCACGCCTGCAGAGATGAAAATCTGCGGAAAAACCGTTAATTTTAGAAGGGGTTAATTGTCACTTCGGAAAAATTGAAAAAGATTTTTTCAAACTTTTCTGAAAGTTTTAACTGGTTGAATGGTAAATCAGTTAAAGGTATCTCTTTCAACGTGGACTGCTGCCAGTCTCAAAAGTTTCTGGCATCTTTGAGTCATAAGCATGCCTGAACTTTTTGGAACTCGTAAAACTTCTGTTTGGGTTGTTTTTGCCCTAAGTCCTATCGGTCACAAATTCCCCACCTTACATACTACTTCTCTCGTGAAAACCCAATGCTTTCATTGAACTCGCTTTTGGATGACCTGACTATTAACTGAAATGTTCACTGTTCATTTTTGTACTTTCCGGACATCGACTATCATTTCTAAGCCACTTAGCGGCATACCGCATCAAATACTGTTTACCGAGGCACAACAAGCAAATAAACTGTCGTTCTACTTAGTTAAAAAAAAACTTTAAAATGGCAGGTCTTTTCTGTCTTCTTACAATTTTAAGCAAAACAATACATTAACTAGGAGTTTTCCCAAAAAAGTGAGAGACAAAAATAAATAAGACGCTCATTTAAAATGAAATTTCTTTACTTCCATTTGATGATGCAATCTTTGTCTTTTTTCCCGCACCCTACTGTGTACTTTCGTGCTAAACACAAAAGTGAGCTCGAGCTAAGATATTGTATTTTAAAGTTTGGCCCTTAAATATATTTGATTCAAATGTTTTTTTTTTTCCAAAATTAGAAAAAAAAAAGTTTTGATTAAATGACCCTTAAACAGTTTTAGTTATTAAATAAAATACGAAACAAAGAAAATTGATTATAATAACTCCGTTTTGTTCAAAAGTGCAGGTATGACTACTTTCACGACTGTGTTTAGCACGGCCGTATGAACAAACTGAAACTCCGGTATTAATTTTGACTCAGCTTTAGAAACTATTACGCAGTTTTGGTTTGGGGTTTCGGTTGGAAAGAAAAACCAATTTAGCTTTGATTTAAAGTGGACTGGAAAAAATCAAAACTCACTATCTTTCATTTTCAGACAGCAAAGTTACATCGTAAGCAAGGGAAATCATACTTAAAATTTTTCTTTCAAACAATATTAATCATGTTTGAAAGTCAAAAATTACAACTATTATTTCAAGTTTCAAAGGCAATCTTAAACGTAATTGTTATGATTAGACACACATTACCAAATATTATTGGTTGAGCGAACGACTTGACTAATTTCTGATGTTTGAACAAGAAAGCTCTCAGTTATAAAACAAAAGGGCTATTTTTTTTCTCTAATTGAACTTGCCTTTATGTGTATTTCTGTCAAGCAGAAAAAGATGTGTGGATTTCATTTACTTTTTATGCTTAACCTTCATACCAGAGCGGTCAAACCCTATTTTTATTCATAAAAAAATCAATTTTTTCCATTTTTTCTCCATTTCCCCCCCCAAAAAAAACCCGATGAAAAAGTTTTTTTTTTCCACCACTTCAAAATTTCCGCAAATTTTACATCTCTACGCCTGCATCAATTTTAAATATTGCAAAAAGATGCGTAAGGCAATCCAAATGCGCGGAATTAGGTGACACAAGCGGATAAGCCTTAAAATAAAGTACAAATTAGGTAAAAATTGCCTTTCCTCGAAACCTTAGCGGTGTTAATGCATCACTTTCTACAAAGAGTAAAAATCTATATACTGGACAATAAAAATGTTTTGTATTTTTGAACAACAGTACTTAACAGCAAAAAAGAAAAAGTATGGATGATGAAGAAAACACGAAAAATAAATTTAAAACGAGCTGATGTGTGCAATCACATGACTTCCTTTTACTCCAATTTTAATATCATTTTCCCATTAGTTTCAATTTTAATGTGATTCAATAGTTTACACTCTAAATATCACCACCAGTGGCCAAATTGAAATCAGATTATAAAAAAAAACTAAGTTAGCGACAAACTTAGCGACCAAAAGACTGGCGATACACCGCCAAGTGTCCGCCAAATTATAACACCACTTGAGTATACATCGAAATTAACAATGATTTCCCCCAAAAAAGCGGCAAAAGACCCCTTTAGAAACACCCGAATGCAAACAAAACGAGAGGTGCACAACTAGACCCCACTAGAAGTCAACGTACCAAATTTCAATTTTCTAGGACATACCGTTCTTGAGTTATGCGACAATACATACGCACATACATACAAACGTCATGAGAAAATTCGTCGTAATGAATTCGGGGATCGTCAAAATGGATATTTCGGGTGTTTATACGTTCTTAGGCACTTAACCGTGTGTGGTCAAGTTGAAAAAAAAAAAAAAAAACATTAATTTGGGAGTAAGCAAAATGGAAATTAAGGCCGAATTTTGAGTGAAAAATTTTTCGCGAATACAATACTAGAGAGTTGAATCAATCAAGAGTTCACTGTATTTGAGTTTCAAATACTCTTCTCCGAATATGCAATTGGAGCTAAGGCATCAGTATATTTTTTTCATAATCAAAAAGCAGAAACTGCGGTGTTTTATAGAGATAAAAATATATTTGGCTTGGAACAACATATGAGTCACGCAATTAATGTCAACGTAAGTTGATCAGAGAAAGATACATAACAGATAATGATCAGTGGCGGCGATTCGGGCCCAGCTTTTTATGGTTCATTTATTTTATTTTCCAATTTGGAAACAAAAACTAGAAATTATAAAAAAGCAGAAATGTCGATTTTCAGAACATAATTATTTGTTTTACTTTGTATATCTGTTTACGAATCGTTATTTAACACAAGCAGTAACTTTTAGTTTATGTGTTCATAGTTTAGATATTAGTAAATCACTTGTTTTTCTTAAACAAGCTTTAGCCCTGGCTAATGGGCGGTAATTTACTGAATATACCTTGCCTCGCGTTCAATCTTCGAGTTGAACCGAACCATTGCTTCGGTCACTCGTCTGGTCTGCTAATCCTGTATTAGCTACCAGTTTGTTTCGCACTCTTGGCTTCCTTAAGAGGTTTTCCATCTCCAGCTCAGTCACTTTCCTATGCCAAACTGATAAGTGCCAACAAGCACGAATCTGCGGTCCTCGGCTGGAAATGACTGAGCTGGCGGTGTATGGCGGTAAGCCATACTTGTTTAAATTATTACCTAGTGTTTGTGACATCTCAAAATACTTTGGGTAAATAATGTAAGTTTAATTCTTAACTGTTCTTCTCGGGGAAAGTTGTTGTATACAAAATTCATCAAAATCTTAAGAAAAACGTGAGGGAAGTTGTTAGATTTACATCAATTACCACTCATCTGCTCTCAAAACCAGCCGAAGCAAAATTTGGTGCTTTTTTCTCTTTTAATTTTTTGCTGCCGCTAAAAGTCCTATGGCTTTTAGTTTTTCTTGTCCCCCCCCCCCTTTTCAATCCCTATCGCCGCGTCTGATAACGCGGGGTGATTCCACGGTCACGTGTGGGACAGTTTGGACAAAATTTTCTTTGCAGTTTCATAAGTATACAAATTAGCAATGGCTAGAAGTTAAGTTTGTTGACAAAGTGAAAGTACTTGACTCGTGTGAGTTGTTAAACAAAAAATATTTTTCGAATGTCTTTTTAAATTGGTATTTTTTAAATGGAGTTTACCTGACACGTGTGGGACACTTTTGGACATCTGCTTTAAAGTTCTTTATTCTAGTAGTATATCCTTCGAATTTGTTGTTGGACCATTTCTCAGTATTTTGTCCAAATGTCGAGTCCGCAACATGACACTTTTTTGCCATAACTATACGAGTTTAATGTTTGATCAGCACAAAATTTTATTCCGAGTTAATCCTAATTAATGTATTTTGAGTTTAAGTTGGTAAAAATTTTGTTCTAATCAAACAGTAAATTAAATAGTTATGGCAAAAAGTGTGTTGTTGCGGACTCTACATTTGGACAAAATAATGTGAAATGGCCCTGTTGCAAATCTGGTTAATACAAAATTTGCTTTCCTACTAATTACTTTTTAGTGTTAGTTTCAAAAAGGGACAAATATCATGCCATTCCAAAGAAAATCAGACATTTTGTCCCTTACGTGACTACTCTTTATTTCAACGCAAAAGTATTAATTAAACGAGCTGATGTGTGCATCACATGACTTCCTTTTACTCCAATTTAATGTCATTTCCCCAGTACTGGCATTTTTAATATGATTCAATAGTTTACTCTCTAAATATCACCAACAGTGGCCAAATTGAAACAGATTTTTAAAAAAGAAAAAAAAACTCCTAAATTTGTCGCTAAGTTGGTGACAAAACTTGGCGATCAAAATGGTGATATATCGCCAAGTGTCCACCAAATTATAACACTTCAGTTTACATCGAAATTAACAATGATTTCCCCAAAAAAAGGGGCAAAAGATCCCTTTACAAACACCCGAATGCAACCAAAAGGGGAGGTGCACAACTGGACCACACTAGGAGTCTACGTACCAAATTTCAACTTTCTAAGACTTACCGTTCTTGAGTTATGTGACATACATATGCACATACATACGTACATACAAACGTCACGAGAAAATTCGTTGTAATTAACACGGAAATCGCGTCATTACGGATGCTTCGCGTGTCTATACGTTCTTGCCGCTTATCCACGTCTGGTCGAGTCGGGAAAAAAAACTCAGTATTCATTCGGGGGTAAGTAAAGCTGAAATTAAGGTCGATTTTTTGAGTGAATTTTTTCGCGAATACAATACTTCCTTTTTTGTAAAAGGAAATAAAAATGTACTAAAGATTAAGAAACCATAACGAACGTGTGATTTCTTTGGTAAAAAAATTTGCCTGCTACAAGTTTTGAACTAACTATAGACATTTTTCACATGCGGGACAAAATGTCTGCTTTCTCGTGGAATTGCCCTAATGTATTTATTTAAACCCCACTAGTAACCACCGTACCAACACTGGTGAGGGTTTAAGCGGATGTGGTGATTAGGGGGAACATAACAGTTCACGAGCGACCAAGCACTCGCTGGAACAATTTTGATACATACAAAAGCATAAAGCATTTTCAAACACAGTACACAAGTGAAATATAACTTGGAAAAATCTGGTTGGCTGGAATGGCATTATGCAACGGTAATAAAAATTACCTTATGTACTACTACTTGGTAATAAACTTCCTTTAACTCTAAGTTCGCCAACCAATTTAATTTATTGCAAGCTTTTAGTTACGATACTTATTTCTTCGCTAGTAATTTCATTTCGCTCGGAGCGTTGCATATATACTCTCCACGTGCATTTCCATCGTTCTGTTGATTTACGACGTAGTAATTACTAATGGAGAAGTTCGGAAATGAGTTCGACAGAAAGTTGTAACGCCGAAGAATATGCATGATGTCATTAACTACAATAAGTAATTTTAGGCTTCAAAGTTTATAACTTCTCAATTTAAGACCCCATTTGAGTATGATATGCAGTTTTGGTCGCCATAACTGAGGAAAGATATTTGTGTATTGGAAAGGGTTCAAAAAAGGGTAACTAGACTAGTAAGGGGACTTCCAAATTTAGAATATGATAATAGACTTAATAGGTTTAATATGTATAGCCTGGAACAAAGGAGGGTCATCGGGGACATGATTCAGTTGTTTAAATTTATCAAAATGAATGATGTTAATGGATTAAATTTTTACACTGAAAGCAGGACGAGGGGTCATTGTTTTAAGCTATTAAAATCTCTGAATAACCTGGAAATAAGGAAAAACTACTACTTTAGTAGGGTTGTGGGCACTTGGAACAGCTTACCGGAAGAGGTGGTGATGAGCAAGGAGGTGGATAGCTTTAAGAGGGCCATTGGTCTTCATTGGGGACTAATAAATTGACTAGCACCAGTCTAGCTGGGCCAAGAACCTGTTGCTGGTCGTCGTATTTGTATTGAATTTTGTTAATAGTGAATGATTTAAAGCCCCAGAAATATTTCTATATTGCAAGGCGCTAGAGCTGTTAGATGTAACTGTGAACTGCACACAATAGTGATGCACGTATTGTTGTTATCCAAATTTTTAAATTATTAGTTGGTTTAAAATAAATGTATACTGTTGTCTCTAAGTTTGGCTTCTACTTCTAATACCGCTCTCTAAATAAACCAACTGACAAGAACTGTTAATCCAAGCTTTATTTGAACAAGTCTGAGGATTAAAAATGCGTGTACAGGCGTCCCTCGTATAACACGGTACTAGTACAACACGGTTTCGGTATCACACGGTACGAAATTTGAATTTAATACTTCATGCTTTAGATATAACACAAGTGTTATCTTTAAAAACGATGGAATTTCACTTGCCCTATATTTTCTGTTAATGTTTGATAACTCTTAAGTTTTTATTTTGTTTTTAAGAAACATGGTTTCGATACAACACGGTACACATCCCTTGATTTACATTGTTGCTAAGTCTCGCAACACTGTTTCGATAGAACAAGAAACACGGTTTCGTTAGAACACAATACATATTGACATTATTTTTATTATGTACACAATTAATCGATTAATTAGCATAAATAAGTTAAAAGTTAATTTTGAAGTCTCGTCAAGCACGGTTTCGATACTACACGGTACGAATTAACCGTGTTATACGAAGGACGCCTGTATATTGAAGCCATGGACACATTTCGGGACACCCTTCGCCACTCCCTGCAGCACCCCAGGGTACCGCGGCGCCCTCTTTGGGAACACCTGGATCAATCTACCTTTGTTAATCTCTTAAATCTATTGATGGGGATTGAAGTAGCTCGATTGGTTAAGAGTCCGGAAAAGTCGTGAACTACTGAAAATCTAAATCGACATTGATCAATGATGCTGTGCTAAGCACAGATATCATGGCTGCGCTTTTTATCAAAATTCAGTTTATTGTCACCAGGTGGTTCTTTGTATCATATTTTGCCGAAGTACGATAGTTTATGGCGGGGTTTCTCGCAAACTGGATGAGATGAGGGGTGCCGCGAAATGTCTGGTATCAATATATATGCAAGGTGGGTGCGCTGAATAATGCCCGTTTGACCAATAAGGAAATCCTCCATTTTTTTGACACAATAGAACAAATTCACTCGATCCTCTTTCATCGTCATCAAAAAGCCTAACTGATAATAAAGTGTTATCAACAAGCCATTTTAACTATCAGGCAACAGTGTAGCTGTGTAGCAAAAGTTGTTGCACAGGAGTGATGTCAAAACAAACTGTTCTTATTTTACAATAAATTTTGTTTTTACATGGTTCCCTGAAATTTAACTAGAATAAAAAGTTGCATACTGTTCTTGAAAACTGAACTATGTAGTTGACGAATTCAAAAGAAAAATGTCGTGTGCTGTCATTTTTCCCCAGAGATTTGATAGTCTAGAAATGTAGGTTGTTGTACGATAGGACCATGGTTTGCCTTATTAACACTCCGGTGTCCTTAAAATGTAACACTGAAGTATTTGGAAGGAGGATATGATCTTGCGCTGCATATGCTGCACGAACTGTTGCGCAAGTTTAGGCTAAAAACTGAAAATCACGAGTCGTTTAGGTAATAGAGGTGAACTAGGGTGTCATTGAGAAAAATTCCCATCTTATCATTTGTAAATGAGAAATACAGTGAAACCTGTGTAAGTTGACCACTTGCGGTGCACTATTTTAGTGGTCAACTTAAACAGGTGGCCAACTCACAGAGGCTTATTTACATGATAAGAGCGAATTCCGTACCTGAAAAAAACGGTCAACTTAGACAAGTGGTCAACTTGTGGTCAACTTCACAGGTTTTACTGTAGTTGAAAAAGTTTTGAAGTGGTCATCCGAATAAAGTGTGTGGAGGCTTCAGACTGAAAAAAAAATCTCATTTTGAGCTCGGCTTGCAGCTGCAGAAACAACTTATAGCTGAATGAGCTTTTGTTTAATGAATTGCAACCGGATTCAAGATCAAAAACTCTTTTAAGCAAATATCTTTGTTGTGGTTTGGAATAAACTCCTTTGTTATTCAAAACCACAACAAAGCAGTCGAAATTGCTTTTCCTATATTTAGCTTCGAAGGTAATTATTTGTGCTTTAGTTCTAATTGGGTTGTTTCCCATTTTTCAAAAATATTTTTTTTATGACAGAGCGTAGTCAAACACAAGGTGAGTTACTTTTTTCTTAGTTTTAACTTATTTTCTCTGTTAAAAAAATAATATGAGACATTCGCTGTTTTCATTTCACTGCTTACGTCACAAGTGAACAAGCCGTTAGGTTTACCAGATTAAAGTTTCAGGACACTGCCAAAGTTCGCCAAATTGGTCAAAGTTTGAAAAATATATATTCGCAATATTGCAACACGTTTTTGTGTTACCAAGCAAGGGTTTTCGATTTCTGACAATTTACAAAAGCAATTAAAATTTAAAGGTTTGGGAAATCAAAGCATCATCTGGCTCCATATGGCAATTTATTATTTTTTTTTTCGCTCACTCTATCGATTTTAGTGACTAAACGTAGTAATTTTGACTGAAGGAAACACCTGCAATGCGTGCTCGTTTACATGCAACTTCCAGTTAAAAAAAAAAGATTGCTGCAGTTGAAATCGCAACTACAATCGAAATAGATTTCAACCTGTTGAATCGAAGAAACTAGTGAGTCTGTGATCGTTTACTTAGTGTATCTCATTATGTCAAGAAAATTATTTTAAAACAAAATCCTGCAGCCGTGGCGCAATTATAATTTTATCTAGATGTTGAAAAGTCATTTTCTGTATTGACACTGTAGGCTTGCCAATAAGTAATTAAACTAGGGCTCTGGAAGCGTTAAACCCCCACCCATTGCAACACCACCAATATGCAACCCGTCCTCCAGACTGAAACTTTTAACGATTGAAATTAAGGCTTTTCATTAAAAAAAATCTTATTTACTCATGTTATGCCGATATTCTCCAATAAAATATTCAAATTTATGAAACCTTTAATTTGGGTTGTCTGGAAAAAAGTTCAGCATCACCAAGATTTGCATAGTTTTATACATGATTGTAAAAAATATTGATGTTGTATTTTATTCATCCGTTTGCCCTTCAAATTTATCGAGCTTAGCAGGCCGTATATTTAGTTACTTTTCAGTACGTTTTATTTTGTCAGTGTTTTCAAGAAATCTGTCCATACTGCCGTGTTAAGATAATGGGCAGTATCTGCAGAAATCAGTTAAGATAGTCGGAGAAACACTTTTTGAATTACAAATGAACAATGGGGAAATGTTGGAATTTGAAGTGTTGAATTTCGTTTTTTTTTACTGTTTTTTTTCCACAGAAATCAAATAAGCAAGTTTTTTACTAATAATAAAGCTATCGCTCTGTCTGGATGTCCGGAGGATGTCTCGATGTCTGTAGGATGTCTGGATCTCTGTGACGCGCAGAACCCCTAGGCCGTTCGGCCGATTTTCATGAAATTTGGCACCAAGTTAGTTTGTAGCATGGGAGTGTGCACATCGAAGCGATTTTTTTGAAAATTCGATGTGGTTCTTTTTCTATTCTAATTTTAAGAACAAAATTATCATAAGATGGACGAGTAAATTACGAAATTATCATAACGTGGAACTGTAACATGGATACAAGCCAATTTGCGAGAAAATTCACCATACATTATTTGTAAATATACAGGCGAACCAAAAGACCTTTTAGTTTTTCTATTACGGGCAAAGCCGTGCGGGTACCACTAGTATATAGTGAAACTGAAGTACAATAGATGATAAAAAAGAATTAATTAGAAGATACAGCTCTTTAAATACCCACGTCAGTATAGGACGCAGTTTCACCGACTTATTTGAATGTTCTATTTCTATTTATTCATTCGCAGGGCCAGATTAATGCATGGGCACATGGGACACGGGTACAGGGCACCGACATTTGAGGGGCACCATATTTGTAGATAAAATTTTTATTTTGAATTGATTCCATATCACACTATAGCAAGATATAAATAAAAAGATATGCTAAGAAAAAAAAATCCCTGTATAAATTTAATTTCTTTCGCAAATCCCAAAATCACTCGAAGTTCGTTCAGTCGCGTAACTAGGGGTTGGCAGGAGTTGGCTGGAGAGAGTTGCCAGGAGCGCAGCAGCCAAGGGGGCGGCATTTCGACTGATTAATTTTAAAAAAAAAACTTTTTTTTATAAAATTTGAAAAATGCTTTAAAATTTAAAAAAACTAGCAAGAAAAAAAGCTAGAGTGGGTATATAAAAAGACACATACATAACATCTACTGAGAAGGAACATTGGACATCATTAAAAACAATTCTAAAAAGGAAAATGAGAAAAAATATTACGAAATTGGCTCCTATTTGTCGAATCAATTAATCAAAATGTTCCAATTTTGGGGGGGGGGGTTACAATGACCTCCCATGACTTCCCATGTGGACGACCCTTGGGGGGGGGGGGTGCGATTTCTTTAGTTCGCCAGAGGCGTTTGAGCCCATAGTTACGCTACTAAGTTCGTTCTATATTTACAACACTTTTTAAAGTTATACCATAGATAATTTTGATATTGGTGGCTTTTTCCAACGGGTTTTTCTGTGTCACTTCTATTTTTTAAAATATAAGGTACAACCAAATTTTGTACCGATATGTTAATACGCAAGTATCAAGATATTTTACTGCCTTTGCCTATAAAATAAGCTCGAGGGGGGGGGGGGAGAGCACCAAATAAAATTCATGCCTAGTGTCTTCAGAAACTGTAGTCGAGCCCTGTTCTTTCGTCTCTGAAAGCTGTTTAGAAAACTCTTAAATTCTATCCATTTTTCTAGTTGACGTCCCTACCTTACTTTCGCCTTCCCCCCTAATTAATCGCTCAATATATCCACTGCAGTTGTTTAATCTCTCCCCCTCAAAGTCCAAATTACCTGAAGTGTTCAGAGAAAGTTCAGTGGTAATATATCTCGGAAGAAAGTGAATGGTCATTCGTAAGAACAAGTTGTTACTAGCCTCTTATCGTAGATCTAAATACTCCTTTCAGAAGCCAGAACTAACGTGTTTTTCCTTCGGAATAAGATCTGGGACAAGTTCTTATCCTTTAAGCGATCGAAGTCGCATTCTCAACATCTGACCCTGCTTTTGCTGCGTGAGCGTAAATAGAATATCGTTCGCAAGAACTGTTTGAAAATGGACAAAAATGTTCTTATAAGTGGCAATGGTGTGATAATTCAAAAATAACTTTTAGCTATTTCGTTCTCTATCAGGGGCGGACTGGCCCGCCGGCCCGTGGGCCGATGTGCTCTCCCGCTATGCGCCCTCAAGCCTGAACACCTTATTATAATTTATTTTTAAAGTTAATTTAATGTTTTTATGTGGTGCAACTTCCTTTTTTTTCCGCTCTCAAATCTTTGCGACTTCACTTCGCATTTTTTCTTTTTCTCTTTAAACTCGTAAACGTGTCTGCCATCGTTTTACCTTTTTGTGCACACACATATATATATAATATAAATAATAGCTGATGATCGAGTAACGCGCTTGTTTCAATGATGATACTCGTGCCACGGCATGATAATTTGATAATGTTTTGGTAATGTTTAACATGCAGGGAAAGGCTTTATTGTGACAGGGCTAAACTCGATCCGACAACTTTACTGTTTTACTTGTAAGACTGTATCATTTCACGGGAATGAAAAAACGAAAAAAATGGTCAACAATGAACGCTACCTACGATTACAATTTCAAATATCAAAGTATCACCAAACAGGCAATGGCTTCGTTCAAATGTAGAAGCAATTTTCACTCGTCATACCTTGGCAGGAGATTTTCTAGTCTTCATGAATATTTGTGCGAAAAATTAAATGACTATTGTATCATTGAACTCAACTTTGTAAATACAGCCTGAAAGTTTTATTTTATTTAATTTTTTGTTCCCTGACATGAAGGGTTTCATTCCCTGAAAATTCTCTGCATCCCGGCTACCTTTCACTCAAGCCGATTGCGACTGTCAGGTGCGAGATAAGTACTCTGAGGGTAACACGACATGCCATTTGCATGACATCATTTTCCGTGTATTCTCTCATTCTCTCTTGACTCATCGTTTTCACCTTTCTCGCTCGCCAGTCGGAACTGCGTCATATTTCACTCGCTTTGTGGTGCAATGATCTGTAATGGGATCTGTGAACGATAAAAAATAACAGCTCGCATGGTATTAATGAGATATGAACTGTTCTTTTTTTCTTCCCCTAACAGCTAAACGTCTTTAAATCTCTCTGGGCCTCTTGCTCATTCTTGTGGGTGCTGTCGGTACAGAGGCTTGTGGTTCTTTTGAATTAAAGATTTTTAGCGGTAATTCCTTGTTAGGCCTAAAGTGTAATTTTTTTCAAAATAGCATTTTTCTTTAACAAACTTGGCTATTTTTTTATAGTTTTTTTAATAACTGTTCTGCCAGAGACAAAATCATTACTTTTCATTTTGATAATTTTATTTCTGTGGAAAAAGCTAGGTTCCACAGGGCAAAACTGGATTCGAATTGTTTTATCGGGGGTGTTTGGGGTTGGCCTTGGCCATTAAAACTTTTTGTGGGAGGCTAGGAAGCTATTTTATTCAAAGGGTTTCTGGCAATATTTTGGGGGCTCTCGTTTTGGGGACAAGAGGTGCTCTGTAGCCGGGGGAGGGCGGGAGTTTGGGAGAGCGCCGGGCACTGCTGTTAATATGAAAGTTAGGAAAAATTCACTTTTCGCTCTGTGTTTTCTGTTTTTACTTCCTTTTACATAGTAAAGGAAGTATAGTTTTCGCAAAACAATTTTCACTAAAAAATCAGCCTTATTTCCATTTTGCTCCCCCCGAATGAATATCGAGGTTTTTTTTTTTTTTTCTTTCAACTCTACCGCACGTGGATGTATTTCTAAGGACGTATAGACAACCGAAATATTCATTTTGACGATCCCCAGTTAATTACAACGAGTTTTCTCGTGACATCCTTTATGTATGTCGCATAACTTAAGATCGGAGAGAGAGTGGCTCCTAGAAAGCAGCTAGTGCGATCAACAAGAATATTTTAACAACCAAAATAAACCGAGATTATAAAAATGTGTGTGGGGGGGGGGGGACGGAACCAGAGAGAAGTAAGAAATCAAAATGTGAATAAATTTGTTTTGGTTATATTTCATGAATTATTTATTTCCAGAATAGTATAATTTCGTTTCAAATTTTGGAACTGTTACTCAACTTTCCATTGAAAACGTTCTACATGAAATAGAATATTGTAGCTATAAGATTTTATTAACAAAATTAATAGAACTGAAAAAATAATGTTGGCGATAAATTTCGTATAAAAAACTAAGTTTATTTGCTTCTTTTTCTGCAAAATTTGAGTTGATAATATGTAATCATTTCTAAGTATAAGATAACCATTTCGATATCTGGACTAATTTATCGTGGTGTATCATGATCATTTCGTAGTGTGTCATTATCTTTCAGAGTGCAAAATTAACCACACAACTAATTTTAGGAATATTTCCTCTATGTTTGCCAAGCGTAATCATGGAATATTAGTTTGAATACTTTTTCTCTACAACCAGCGATTAAATAGATAATTTGCAATGAAATATCAGCCAGGTAAAAAGTCACATTATCACTACTTCACAAAAAACTCTTGTCTGGTGCATTATACAAAGGTTGGGACTCAGGCTCTTAGGGCCATTCATTAATTACGTAAGGATAATTTTGGCAATTTTCCACCCCCTAACCCATGTATGGGTACGTAAGGTTTTTCAAACCCCTTTTCTTACGTAAGATTCCATTTAATTTTTCATAATCATGAAATGTTATTAGAAAAGGATCAGTTAAATTCAAGCACCCAAATTGACGCAAATACAACATTTTTATTTTTCAACTGATGCATTATGTTATTGCTGTCAACTACATATTACCATTTTTTTGTCAGATAAATATCTAGTCTTTCGAATCTCATTCATCAGTAGTTAAAAGTAAGTTTAATCTTGAACATAAATCAGACATCTACGAACTAATAACACTTTTGAAATAATGATCGACTAGGTTTTAATTTCAAATAAAACAATAAAACAATTAAAATGAGATCAATTCAGATTATCACATTTTCAAAAACCCTTTTGTGTGAAGAGATCCTTACTAAAAAGTTGGAATTTAGACTGCGTTTTTTCGATATTTTTTTTGTATACAATGCGATACTAATTTAAAATAAAACATGCCATACATAGTGCGATTATTTTTATAATATTTTACACTATTCATTCTTTGTAAAACAAGTTTAAAAAAAAAGCTCATCCTAATACGTTTTTTAGTTTCCAAACGCAAATGAAATATGATCCCTGCCGAACTACTTGACCGCTCGATTTCTAATATAAGATATCGACTTGGGAGAATATTACATGGAGAATGGGTTTGAACCCCCTCCCCCCAAAGTAAGGGTATGCAGAGATTCCCCCCCCCCTCCTCCTCTTGGGACACTTAAGTAGTTAATGAATGGTCCCTTATAACACTAGTAAATAATTATCAGGGATTTTCTTTCTTTTTTTTTTAATACAGAACTACGTTCTTGTGACTCAATGCGGAATCACACACATCTATACACAATGCATTAATAGCCTGAAAATTGCCATCTTTGTACTTGACGCTTGTTTGGTTTGAGGCACAGAAATAGTTTTTAGTAGTGGATTAAAATCTGATTTCTGCGAGAGGATATTCAAGACTGTTTTATTCATCTTTTATTAAAGTTTGAGACATCTTTTTCAATTCGTTTGATTACCCATTTTTCGGTTGTTCCCCCCCCCCCCCACCCGTGTCTTTCGTTTTACCTTTGTGTTAAAAGCTTTGATCTTGCTCATTTTTTCGATCTTACTATCTAATTAGGCATTGATTCAGAGTTTCTCAAAGTGCTAAGTACTTGTTCATACTATCTTGATCAAGTAGAGATGGCGGATGAACTCGAAGCGGAAATGGACCACTTCCTTTTTGTAAGTCAGGATCAACGAGGGCACGCGACTTCGCTCAGGCCCGACGAGAGGCCATGTCAACCTATTCGGAAACCAAGGGCCTGGGCCTTGGGGGAGGGGGCGGCGACATTGACGCAAAACGAGGAAAGAAAAAAGGAACAGA
The DNA here is from genome assembly GCF_026930045.1 of Uloborus diversus. Classification (NCBI taxonomy): domain Eukaryota; kingdom Metazoa; phylum Arthropoda; class Arachnida; order Araneae; family Uloboridae; genus Uloborus; species Uloborus diversus. Next base: position 52,208,700 of record NC_072738.1, on the reverse strand, counting down.
ATGAAGAAAAAGGGGGGGGGGGGATTCCGAGTAAGAGAAATGTAAAGATTAAGAAAAATTTACTCTTGATATTTTCTATTGGGGTACTTAAATTAGTTAATTGTTTACCAGTAAGCAGTTTTCGTTTTTTCTTATTTTCCCCACTTTTTTTCCCATTTCCTCCCTTTTCTTTCAACCTTTTTCTTCTCCCCCTCCCCTTTTCTTTTTTCGGGTGTGGGCAGGAGGGGCCCGGTGACATAACTGACAAGGGCCCTACCTTGGCTCTCTCCGCCCTGACTTTGCTGCATGCACGTTCTCGCAGATTCTACCTACTGGAAAAAAAAAGGAAAGCGGTTCGTTTTAAAGGATGGAAATTTTTCTCCTATAAATATTTTAAACAATCCAACCACTTTTTCAAAACGCTGCATTTTTGAAAACGAAGCGCCATTAATTACGACAAATAGAGCGAGAGAAGAGAGAAGTGCCGTTTTTACGCTTGAGCGCTGCTTTTCATTCGATATGATGCGTAGATGAGCCTTATTAATGGCTCGATACGCTCGTCAAATTGAGCTTAGTTTATTCGCCGGTTTCGGGAGCTATTGTAATCTGTTGATACGGGTGCTAATAAAGAGGTTACAGTTTTTGTTTTTCCTCAATAGTTAAATGTTCAGTGGAGTAGTAGGATGTTTGTTCAGTACAAATCCTTCAAATAATCGTTATTTATCGCTTTTGTTTTCATTAGGAGTGAGTTATTTAGTTTTTTATTGATAGTGAGTTTGTATAAGTTTTTTCTCTACGCGAGAACCGCGGTAATTCTGACAGTTTGAACGAATCCAAAACGCTCTTCTTTTACAGTAGAACCTCGTTTACCGACCCTCATTTATCTGGATCTCCGGTTTATCTGGAAAAAAATTTGTACAGTGAAAATATTATATTTTTATAATTTTAAATTTATTTCGAGAACTGAACTATAAATACGTCAAATATTCGGTTTTGTTTTGATTGATCGTACAACTGCATAGAACGTACATTAAAGCAGAGTACATACTAATGTAATAAACATTATAGCGTACTTGGAGAGCCAGTCTGACAGCATAGCAGCTGAACTATAAATGATCAAGTATTTGCGAGAAACTGTACGATGTAGTCAGGGGCGGACTGGCCCGCGGGCTGATGCGCCCTCAGCCTATGCGCCTTTTTCCCCCCAAGGTTGGCGCTCTCTCGAAGGACCCAGTCCGCCCCTGTATGTAGTTATGTTTACTAAATCGAATGAACATTCTAGCTTGGAAGGACCTACCCGTTTCAGAGACTGATATTCGGCAGAGCAGAAAACAAAAATTTACCTCGAATAAGATTTCAATGAAATGTAACGAAATAAGCAAATACTGATATTAAGTTAAAAACTTAACGACCCTGATTACTGACCTTACATAAGATGAACTTCGCGAATCAGAATATTTATAAAATTTGAATTTTTTCTATATAATATGGGAAAAGGAGAAGTTTCACATTTAGTAAAATTTACTAGTCGCAAAATCAGAATCAAGAAGGAAAATTGAGAATCTTTTTTAAACCCTTTCTTACATGTAAAAACTTGTATCCGTTACTATTTGTTAACAAACATATTCAATTCATTTTAAGTCACTAAGATTTCTATCCTTGTCAACCAACAATGACATCGATACCAATTGCGTGAATTAAAAGTTTAGACTGTATTTAAAATGTGCTAAAAAGGGGGTTATAATTAGAGTTGTCTGTAACTTGGAAGATTCAAACAAATTCCGTCAGATGCGGAAAATTTCAATCTTTCGATTGATACTAATAAGTTAAATGTGAGAGTGCTTTCTCTACCAAAATGCCGAAAAACCGCTAATTTTCCATGTTTTCAACATTTTTGGTAATTAGTCATTCAAAAACGACATTTAACGTAGACAAAAAACGAGAGCACTCTCGATGAAGTCTGATTTCGAACAAAAAAAAGAATGATTAAAATCGGTTAATCCGTTTAGAAGCTACTGGCCGACACAGACCCATCAACTTACTTTTTTCCTTGTGGCATCCAGTTACAACCTGAACTTAAATTTTTGGGAGGGCAGAAATTCGCAATTTGCCGAATGGAACTACAAATTTTGCCGAATCATAATTTTACAGAATGGAGCTCCATATTTCGTCGAATTATTATAATTTTGCGGAACGGAACTTCAAATTTTGCCGAAAGATTACAATTTTCCCGAACCGTAAAAATTTGCCGAGTAAGGATATTTTTGGAAGGTCACAGTGCCTTCTCGTGACCTCCCTTTGGGGAGTCTGGTTGCGTCGAGGGTTAAAAATGGCTAACATTTCAATTCTGGCGTATAAACTGCAATAATATAGGGCAAAAAAAATTGGAGTTTTCTGTCAAATAGAAAGGTTATGCTTTGCAATATCCTCGTATATATAATCGCCGGTGATCGAATAACCCACGTGTTTCAACAATGAAACTCGCGCAACGGCACGATAATTTGATAATACGTTTTGGTAATATTTAACATGTAGGGAAAGGCTTTATTGTGACAAGGCTGGACTCGATCCGGTAACTGAACAGTTTTACTGGTAAGAGTCATTTCAGGGGAATGAAGAAACGAAAAAGTGGTTGAAAATTAATGCTATCCGCTAGGATTCAGGGTTAATCCACTGGAGTTTGGTGATATTTATAACCCTAACAGGCAATGGCTTCGTTCAAATGTAGAAGCAATTTTCACCCGTCATACCTTGGCGGGCGACTTTCTAGTTTAAAAGAATGTTCTTTTAAAGGTTGTGTGAATAAGGAAGAGTTTTTTAGTGGACTGATTTACTTCTCTTGTAGCGACATGCTGCTTATTGTTTCATAGCTCGTCTATCATCCCATCTTTCCTCATGATATTGATGCACGAGTTACTTACGGCCTTTCTTCGAGTAAAAAGTGAGTGACGCGTCCTTTTTACGAAAATAAATAGGAAGTTATAAATAATGCTTCAACATCTTTGTTCTTGTGAAGCGCACTGCTTTCTGATATTTTAGATTTAGAACAATATATGCTATTTTTTTCTTTAGAGCCTCACTTCATACGCTTATGCGCAATTTATGAAAGATTCGCTCTTTCTAAAATTTCAGATCCATTGAAAAAAAATACAAGGACTTCTAACCTTTTTTTTCCCCGTACCTGTTACATTTCCGGTTCACTAAAAAAATTAATATGTACATCGGTTCTGTTCCGGTTTTTGTTATGCCAAAAACCACTAACGCAACCAGAAATACCTTCTGGAGGAGTTTTTTTAATCCAAAATACCTTCTGGAATGATTTTTTGATCCAAAATACCTTCTGGAGGCGGTTTTTTTAAATCAAAATAGGCCTTTCATGTGCATAAACTACTGTATTAGAATTTGCATTCATGGTTTAAACCAATTGCTCTGGGGGATGTTTTCACTCCCCCCCTCCCCCTTCGCTACACCACTGCCAAAAACAACTGTTTTCGGTTCAATTCCAACTAAATAAATTCGATCTGTATTCCCACTTCAAACATTTTACGAATATTCGCTGCAAGAAAGGCAAGCCCGGTATTTAGGGGGTCAGGAGGGGGCAATCCCTGTTTTCACGATCGATTTGCGAAGTTTTTTGGTTTTGACTGCATTTTAAGTTGTGTCCGTGTGAAAAAGGAAAATAAATAAAATAACGTTGGAATGAATCATCGTTCTTTAGAACTTTTGAGAGGTAAACATTTCTTGCGGTGAAACTGAAACTATGAATGAAGAAGGAAATGGTAGCGCCTATCGTACCTTCCGATGTTTGTCTCCTGCGATTCCGGTAGGAAATGTTGAAGCATTCATTTCCTTCTTAATTTATCTAGCATTCATTTCAATGACTGAATGAAAGTTCATAAAATAGTACATCATTCTGAAACACAGGAAACCATTGATTTAAAAGTACTTTCATATTTCCAAAAAGTTGTCATAACGCGCCTGAAGAAGTTTTCGTTTCTAAATTCAAAATGCTATAAAGCGAATTACCACATTTTTCTCGAAGTTATTTCGAATCCTACAAATCAGTTGCGTCCAAGAAACTTGATGCATTTTCCTGCAAAAACAGGTAAATTTTGAAGCTTTTATTTAATAAAAGGGTTAAAATTTCTGGTTTTGTTTAATAGTGCAATGATTTTTTTCGCGAATCTGAAAAACTTTTGTCACTGTAATTGTTCTTAGTTACCATTCTCAACTACAGTTCCTTCCTGTTCTTCATCGTTGTCTCTATCTTCATGATAAGAAGGAGCTTCCACTTCCATCAAGGGTACTGATGACTCCCATTTCAAGAAAGATTTAACAATATTTTTTTCTCTCTGGGTTAAGATGTCTTAGCCCACTCGCTGAACATTAAAACCTTACGAAGGAGAACAAACACTCGTTTTACTTAAAGCAAAACACAGCCTCTTAGCGCACCACTTGGAAAGAAGGTAACTTCAGTGACGTACCTAGTATGACTGACACCCGGGGTGGTAATTTGTGGTGTCACCCCCCCCCCCCACCCCATCCCCCACAACGTAAAAAAAATTATGTAACATGAAAACATAATTCATGCAATTTTCATAAACAATCACATTTGTGTCATAACGAAATTTTAAGTGGGCTAATGTACAAAAACAAAAGTGGGAGTGGTCGGGGGTTTACCCCCGGAAAACTTTAAATTTGTAGTCTTAAAATTGCTAAGCTTCATATTTTTCATAAAATTTGCATTTCCTCTTTGGGTGGGTGGGTGTCCCCCCCCCCCCCCCCAGACAGGCGACACCCGGGGCGAACCACTCCCATCCCCACCCACCCGCCAGTAGCGACGCCACTGTACTTATTGATATAATTGAAAAATACGCAAGGGGCGCCCATATAGGGGGCAAGTGGGGGCCCAAGCCCCCCCTTCCCTCAGAAATTAGAATTCACTTGCGTTTAGTACTTTTTTCTCTGCAAAAATGTAAACTTTTCTTCTCCAGCCTATAATGAATAATTTATTAAAAATGTCAAATTTTAATAACTCTAATCTGCACTGAAATCGATTTCTATGGCGAAAATATCCTGCAAAAACCATGAGGAAAATATCTAAGCCCCCCTTAATATTTTGCATATGGCCGCCCATGAAAATACGGGAATAATTAAAATATCAAGAATAAGTTTCACCTATAAGCCTGTATATGGTATTAGTGCTGTTTAGAGCAGTGGTTCCAACCTTTTCACTACTGAGGATGATTTCATACCCTTCCGCATCCTTAGCGGACCACATACGATAGAATAATACTACAATTATAATAATTTTCACTATATACAATAATTTTCACTACAATTTTGTTAGAGGAATCAAAAGTTTTCTTTAATATATTGAATTACAACCTCAAAAATGATGCAGATTAATTTTCACAAGCTGTTCCTTAACAGTACGCTGGCAGGGCTAGAAACATCTTTAAAATTTTACATGCCCTGCCAGGCATGTTTGTCAAAAAAAAAAATGCCCGAATAAAATTTTACATGCCCAGTTTTTTTTTTATTATTGTACTATATGGCAATAAAAATATTTTTGAATTTGTCGATAGCTTAATCAAACAAAAAAATCAACTTAATAGCTTTATATCTAAACCAAGAACTGTTTCAATATAAAACAATAAAAAAAAGTTAAAATGAATAGTACATAAGAGGTAATGAGAAGCAAAGGGATGTAAGTGGACAAGTTTTGAGCAAAACGCGTATAAAGTTAACGTCCTAGATAGGCTTTCATTGATTTTTTTTCTAAATCATGCAGTACTGCAACACCTACCAGGGTACTAGTACCATATCTTTCCTCAAGACAGAGGAGAGGTTCCCTCACTATTTGTACTGGTTATCTCCAAATTTTTAGTTTTGCCACTTACATCCCTTTGCTTCTCACTGCCTCATAGGTTAAGATTACCAATAATTAAAAATATATATGCCCGGCTGGGTATGTAATTATTATAAGGGTAAGATTCATACCAGATCGGAATTTTTACATGCCCCGGGCATTTTGGCAATATAATTTTCGAGCCATGGCTGCAACCTCCCACCCCCACTTTTTCCAGTTAATCAAACTATCAGATGAGTTCCACAAAGCATCTCACGGATGTTATCGAATAAATAACATATATATGGAACGCTTTTTTCCTCCAAAATGATAAACATTGCAGACGTTCCAATTTTCCTCATCAATCGTCCGGAGAAATGGCGACCTACATCTATTCGATTAGGAAGTTGGCATGGAGCGAATGCTCATCATTTGACAGATCACTTCTGGTGAGGATTCCCTGGTCATTATTGTTTATTTCCGACCCGCGAGCGTTCCTTGAACCTAATTTTCAATGCCATTTGTTATGTCTGTAATGGATGGCGTGCCCCACAACCGCATTAAAAGCGTAATCGTATGGAGGCACTGCTGGTCACGTTTGGACAACATGGAACACATTCGCTGCTCATGTCTGAGGTTTTCGAAATCGGATCTTGTATTTAAGACATTGACCGACGCATGCGGGCGTTTCGGGGGCGCATTTTCGTGAATAAGGGTGGGGACGGGGTCTTCATTCAAAAGTACTAATTATTGTCACTGAAATTGATAAAATTAGCAAACTAAATAACATGGAGCCAGAAAATACTTTTATTTTCCCAACATTTAAATCTTGATTTTTTTTTAATATCAACTTTCTAAAACAAGATATCGCCATTTGGCGATTATGTCTTACTGCAAGCATCTTATTAGCGGAACATGAACAATTGTTAATTAAATAAAATACTCATTCTCTTGTGTGTGTGTGTGGCTATATCCTGAGTGACTTGTTCACTTGTGACGTCAGCAGCGAAAATGAAAACAGTGATAGTCTTTTAAGATTGTTTTGAGAGAAAATAAGTCAAAATTAAGAAAAAAAGTAACTCACCCTATGTTTTCAACTATGCTCTTTCAGAAAAGATATTTTTTAAAAACAGGAAAAACAACCCAATTTGGTAAAACTTTAATCAAATTATTTTGAGAATTTCATTGTGTTAAAACGATAGTTTAACTTTTAATTATTTTGAAAAGATAGTCCTGAAAATTCGTCCGTGTCATAGTTTCCTTCTTCCAATAACATCAATTTTGACTGTTTTCTATCTCCCAAAATATTCTCTTAAACCCTCGTCAAAAATCCACGAAAACTTCGTATCGAAAACTAAAACATTGTTTCCTTTCTGAATTTTAATAGCAAAGCACCAGATCTGGGGGAGGTTTAACCCCGCCCTCTCACTGCGACTTCGGATGAATCTCTACTGTATAATTTAAACGAAAATAAGCAAACTTTCCTCTAGTGCGGTCGATTGCTGGTTTCTTTTTGCAGGAAAGAAATACTTGAATTTCTCACCTTGATTTCAGTCTTTTGGGGTTCATTGATGGCGGGGCGTCAACTTGATAAACAGGATCTGAGGGTAAACTCAAGTTCATGCCACCGCTAAAAAACCACTTTGCTATTTCCGCTTTGGCAAGACGAAAATCGATCTTTCTGACCCTTTGTTCAACGGGAAATGGGATTTAAACGAAACGTAATCGGTGAAATAAATTTTTCGAAACAAATTAACATGATTTCGTAACGTCGTTTGGGCAATGTCACCTTAATTGCGTGCCTTGTAATTGAAATGTTTGTGTTGATAAATGTTGGTTAATTAACCAGGCAGACGGTAGTTTTTCCTCGATTACCAAAAAACCATTTTACGTGCGTGTTTATTTGCATAACCTAGGTTCTGCTTCTTTAATTTTAGAAAGGTCAACTGGCACTGACACGATTATTCCCTAACCTAAAATGATTTAAGAATTTTGGTTCTGCTTTTGAGGGAATTCGAACATTTCGTATGGCCAGTAAGTTGTTTTTAATGCAATAAATTGCAAAAAGTTCATTTTTTTTTTTCCAATTTGGTTTAAAAATTGCAGAAGTTTGAGAACTTTGCAAGTTTTTTAAAAAATTAGAAATCCTTTTCAATTTTTTCTAAAAAAAAAAGGGGGGGGGGGGGAGGGGCAATGATAAGTTGAAATAAAATTACTTTTTTTTTGCATTTTTTTTTATTTAGTTTAAGACATTACTATATATTTTTTTTAATTTAAATTAGATTTTTAAAATATTTTATATAAAAAGCTATATTTTAAACCAGGTGAGTTTTTTATCTATTTATATAAACAATTTGACAGGTTCTGAAATTGTTCAAGAAATATGTTTGTGAAAGAATATTTCTGAAATAGTTTGACTTGAAAAGCAGCGTATTTGAAATTGAAAAATGAAGTCAAAAAGACAAAAGCGAAACATTTTATACAGCTTCAATATTTGAAACTAGATAACTCAGCCTTTGGGCGTAGCCAGTATTTTCGTTAGGGTGGGGCAAGCATAGAGCGCAACAATGTAATAATTTACATCCCCCCCCCATCCAACCTAGTGCGGACCTCGGAAATTCCTTGAAATTATAGTCCTCCTCTCCCCCTAAAAAACATTTTATGCTATTTTTGATAAAATGCGGTCAGAAAAAGTGGTTCATGTGGCTCTCCCCTGGACATTTTTCAAAATTGAAGTCCTAAAATTGCAATTTAAAGTTCTTCGTTGACATTTGTAAAGAGCGTGAGTGTCAAAGGCTCTCTTCTAGGGAGAGGAAGTTGCCTCTCCCTGCCCCACCCCCCTCTGGCTACGCCCAATACCTCTGTCCAGTACATTTGGTATACATGATTTAATTATACGTAGAGGATTCAATAGTTATAATGTATGCATAGTAAGTAGCATTGTTGTCAATTTTTCTTCCCTTGGAATATTTGGTATTATTAAATCGTTTACTTATGCGAATGTCTTAACTTAAAGAAAAATCATTGTCCGATTTGTTAAAATCTAAATTTTATAAATGAAACTTTGGCACAGTTCCTTGCTATCTATAATAGTTTACTTGCTGAAACGGCAGCTCAATTGCACTATCTACACCCGCCGTGTAAAGTTTTATCTAAGTAAGGGTTAGAAATAACGCTTCTTTTTCTCTGTATCATTTCACGGTTCAAAATGTGTAAATAGAAACAAGCTTTAGTTCTGTAACAGTGGTCGTGAACTTTTTTTCACTGAAGGCTACATTTAAACTAGGCTGTAATAAAGGAAACAACATACGTTGATAAATCTATATAAATGCAACTTTTATGTAATTATTATATAGTTTCATCTCTGTACGGTATGCTGTAGAAATATAAAAAACATATTGCCCGGTTTTTTATTCAACATAAGTTGTAATAAAAATATATTTGAATTTACCTACACAAGAGTTCATTTCTTGTTACATTTTTAATGAAAAGAAAATCATAATTATTTTTATTTCAAGTAGCATATAAATAAGTTCAAAGTATTTCTTATTTCTGTTCCTGAGAGCCAGAAGGACGTAAGCCAAAAATTACGATTTTCTGTTTATTAGTGCATTGTATGTAGAATCCTATCCCACATCGAGCCATGTAAACATAATTCTTGAACGAAAAAATCCTTTTCATTTTTTTTACCTGTGCTAAGAGAGCATTGCACCAGAAAAAAAAAAGTTTTGCTCTCTACTGTAAAATTATCATAATGTGCTTATGTTCCTCTGGCTTTGAGGTACAGATTTAACAAATTTGAAGGAATAAATTTAAAAGAGAGAAAAAAATAATGAACTAAGTTTTTTCTCTAAAGCAATATTGCCCAGAATAATTTTAAAAAATTCGTGCGATATATGCTTTTTACTCGCAAGTATTCGAGTATTACTTTTCTTGGTGTCTAAACTTCAAGCCGACAACAGAAAATAGTGAGACACGGATTTGTCTTATTTTGAACATAATTCAAATTATTTTATAGGTAATTTTTTTAATTGATTTTCAAATTGTCGTAATTTAGATAAGGAAATTAATTCAAGAGCTAAAGACTGCACAAGAAGCTAATGGAAGCCGCACGCGGCTCCGACAGGGGCGTGCACACATTTTGGGGCCTGTTACGTATGACTTTTCCGCGCTCCCCTTCATATTGTTTACCCCTTTATTTCACCTCTAATTTTAAAAATATTGGGCCCCCTTCAGGTTCGGGCACAGGCCAACAGGTATCCCTTCCTCTCTATGCCACGCCCCTGGGCTCCAGGACCGCCCGTTCCCCACCTCGGCTCTATAACCTTACCAGTAGAGTGCATCAATATTCCTTCTGCGGTTTCTTTTAAAGTCGAATATATTGAAAAATATGAACTGGGGTAAAGTTAACTCGCATGTTTTAAAGTTACTCGAAATGACTATATTAAATTTAAATTGCAAATTTGTTTCTTCATGTTTTTTCTCTGGCTTTAAAGTTTACCATCGGTCGTCTCAAGATTTTCTCACCACGAAGAACTCCGTTATGAAAAATCGCACGACATAAATTCTCCAGGAAAAGATATGTATGGCAGTTAAAATGGGGATTGCTATTTAAAAAATTTGACTCTTCTCTGCTCAACCCTTCCTAATTTGAATGCCATCACCCTATCTTAGAAAATTAAAATAAAAATAGTTTCAGCTGTGTGGGGGGGGGGGGGAGCGCTCAGTGTAAAATTCGTAACAAAATATGTATGCATCCTTTCAGAATAAAAACACTATTTTATTAGAAAACTAAACAAAAATTGTTTGTAAGACGTGAGCGAGCTGCATAAACTTCAAAAGCGAAAACTTTATGCATTGCGCTATTAACATATTTCTGGTGAAGACAGTCCAGTCCAGTTTCGTTTTTCAAGTTATTTCTGGGTCATACTGCCAGGGTTGAAGAAGGAAAACTGGTTCTAAAATAATGGATTGTGTGTGTGTGATACGTAGATTATTTTTTCTTTTGCAGATATGAACAGCAGAGTGTCTTAAAATTCGCTGCATGATTCTCGTCAGGAAAGCTGAAATGCTTAAAAGCTGAATCCATTTCACTTTTAGAACTTGAAAAATTCTCAGTTTGTTTGAATTTTAATCAGAAGTGTGCTCAATTTTTAGTTTTGGGAATCTTATAGAAATTCTTAGGCATTTTGCCGGGTTTTCATTTCGCCTCTGGAATGCTTTGTGCATTAATGAGCTTTTGAATTGAACAAACTTGTAATCCAACTTTTCCTTCGATTTCTTGAACTCTTCCTTCTCTTTGTCAATTTTCTTTGAAAACTTCCATACGTTGAACAAGATTACAAAGGAGGAGCGATGGGGGCGATCGCTCCCTCCTTGAGCCGTATGAAAACGTAATTTTAGACGATCTTCAATAATGTTACGAAAAAGAGGGCTGTTCCTCGGAATTTTTTCACAGTTGTAGTCTTGAAAACGCAGTTGTGGCACATCTCGTAACATTTTTAGTGATAGGTATTGGAACTTTGCCCAAAATGTTTCTCGACGTTCCAAAATTCAGTTTCAGACGATCTTAGATATTTTATAGGGTAAGGGGACTCTTTCCTAGAAAGTTTTTGAAGTACAAAAAAAAGCAATCATAAGACACTTTTGATGACGTTAAGGTGAAGGATAGGGTTCAGTAAACTCCTCCAGATTTTTTTTTTTCAAAAAAAAATATAATGATATGTACCTATCTTTCGTGATGTTAAGGGACGGAGGCTTGGGAATTTATAAAAGAGTATCTTAAGTCAATCGGCCCTCCTTGAATATTTTTTGAATCCGTTAATGATAACATCAAAGTTATTAAATCACAAATTCGCCAAAATAATCGCATACTCATGTTTCAGAGTTGTAAGGAACCCCTGTTTTACTGCTGAAAAAAGCTCAGGGGCGGATCTAGAGGGGGGCCATGGCCCCTCCCAAAGCCTTGTGATTGTAGAAATTTTTTTACGAAAAAAAAAGAAAAAAAATATTATGAGAAGATAACAAAATTTAACACGTGTTATACTGAAAAAGAAGCATAGGCCTTAATTGGGAGATAATTTATTTCCCTACCCTCAAAACAAAACTTTTATTTCCAAAATTTTTCTCCATCTTTTACATCATTTCTTGATTCCAACAGACACTTGGACGATCTCTAAATGCTGCTGTTCTCAGAGTATACCTATTGTTCACATGACCAAAGAGAGCTTAAATTTTCGTTTTTATGGCTTTAATTTCGAAACTAGAGGGAGAACCCCTTTTCCCATGCCCTTTCACAAATGCCTTGATATGTAGCAAAAAATTGCATTTTAAGTCTTTTATTTGGCAAAAATGTCAACGGAAACTAGCTTATCCAGCCCTTATCAGTTAACTTGCTTAAAAGCAACTTAAATGAAATTTTTTGGGACTTCAATTACAAACGATCTTTGATGGGACCCCCTCCCTCCCTAGTTTATATCGTGGTGATAGCTTTAAAAGGAGGTTTTTGGAGGAGCTCACGAATTTTCCATCCCTTTCTAAAATCTGTATAAAAATAGTTTAAAATCGAATATTTAGAGCCTCAAATGCAAAACATTTCCAGGAAGGAAGGATTCTAAGCACCTTCACTCTTCCTTAAATGTAAGCAAACATTACCTAAAGGTGCATTTTTAGGATGGACAGCTGAAGAGCTAAAAGAAGACCTCCTCTTTTAACTTCTCAATGTATAATGACAGAATATTTTGGTTTTCTAAGCTTTAGTTTCAAAAAGTAGTTTGGGGCCAGCACCTGAAACCTGACTTTTCTCGGTACATCATCAAAAATAGACAAAATGCATTTTTAGTTTCCTAATTTTCAAAAATTACTCGGCAATTTAAATTTTGAAACATTTTCAAGGGAGATTCCTAAATCCACCCCCTCACCTAATGTCCCGATACCCCGAAAATTGAGTTTTTAAAACTTCATTTTAATAAAATTTCTGGGGAGTTCGGAGTTTGTTCAAAAATTTCGGATGGCCCCTCCCAAAACAATCGGCTGGATCCGCCACTGAAAAAGCTTATGGACTTTCTACGCTTTACAGAACAAAGAAGCCCTATGTGATGGTGAAAATGTACACACGATCTGATCTAAACTAATTATTAATGGGTGAACATTAAACTATCTTGAATGTTTGAAATATATTTGAATCGATTATTTCAGAAAGGGCGTGATTCCAATGGCTTTCCGCAGGAGCACAGGACTTACGCCCTTTTGGAAATGATCGATTCATTTACTTTCGCAGGCAAATTTTCACTTGGAAGGAAGGGTCATAACTTTTTTATATTTTTTTAAATTGGTGCTAAATAAAAGAACAGGAAACTATTTTAACATTGGATACATTTACAAAAATTATTTTTGAATTTAATCTGGTATTTTATTTGTACCAAGGTGGGGGGGGGGGGAGATGTGTTCATCCACTAAAATGCAATAAGGTTGAAATGGAAAACGATCGTAATCGTTTGAATCATTTTGATCTGTTTGACGTTTTTGAAATCAGTAGAAGGGCTGAAGATGGGCGTTCGAAACTATAAAAAGTACCGTAGGTCCCCCTCCCTTTTTTTTTGGGATATATATGTTGTGGAAAATAAATATTGGTACAATAACCACCATTACATTAGGTGCTTTATGAGTCATAATCTAATTTTTCTTTGAATAATAAGAGGAAATTCCGCGCTGTAAAGTTTCAATTGCGCAGAATTCTTTTTTTTTTTCATAAATTTTTATTTTTGAGAAGTTCCCTGGTCAAATACCAACTTACCCTTCGTCTTTCCCTTCGACTCGATAAAAACTTTTGATGAGTCGTCGAATCATATGTTAAAAATAGTATTGTCTTTGATTTAAGTTCTCCAAGATCTAATCCCTTGTTACACCAAAAGTACTTCCCTTTAGTTTTCAGTTTGCAATCTTCACAGATTATGAATTCTGTTTTTGATAACCCTAGAAGTGGTGAAAGCGAGATCCGTATCAAAACATAACTCGCTATAAAATAGCAATATTGTAAAACCTCATAAGTTTTTTATCTTTTGATTTCTTTTAATGTGGAGGATGGAAGATAAGCTTTATGACCCACGGACTCCAACCTGAGAAATAGAAATCTTGAGTTTATAATCATTTCCCGTCGTCGGTATAAAGATTAGAGAAATGCAATCGTCTGAAGTTATCTCAATCGACAAGAGGCCGTTCAAGTGGCTGATACCGCAATTGAGCGTTAAAACATTGCATGTCTTACTATGATTGATACTTTCCCCCAACTGCTTGGAAGGAATCCAACCTTGGCAAATAGTTGCTTGATTGGCGTACCTATCGAAATCCCTCATCGTATCCGCTCGGAATCGATTATG